>NW_027656327.1:0-104352 GCF_964235325.1 Thermobia domestica | reverse complement strand
CGTGACACTCGTTGTAACTGGAAAATGTATGGCTTCAACCACTAATTTCCTCAATTTTTTTAAAAACTCTCCTATTTGGTATATATATGTTGTTAGGCAACTATTCAACAATATAGCATATGTCATTCTACATATATATTATATTGTTAATCATTGTTACTATATACTACATACTATTCGCCATATCTCCCAAAGTTATTTACATATTTTGACGAAATAAAGCTAAAATTGAAGAGGAAACCCCTCCATTTTGTCCTTTTGCGATAAGGGTCCTTTGCCCTTGAAGAAACGTTAAAATTCCTCTTATAACGTTTTTTTCTCTTTTTTAGTTTTTTCAAAATAAAACAGATTCGATTCCATTAAATGTGGCTTTGACACACCATACTGTGGTTAACGAATGATAAAAGAGGAATATGTTACTGTACCATTCAGAAGTACATACAGGACATTCGTTAATATATGCACTTTCTTCACATTTTGAAAACCAATTTATACTTTCTGTACTACAAAGCTGAATTTGGCATCACCCTGTATATTTTTTCCAAATCTCAACCAAATATGCTAACTAAATGTTCTACACATCATCAGCGGAAAATAAATGCACAAATTACTACAAACTGCACTAAAAAATGAACGTAGTACCTGTTGCTTTAGAAGAAATAGTTAACCCTCTCACGGCTGATGAGACCACGTGACACTCGTTGTAACTGGAAAATGTATGGCTTCAACCACTAATTTCTTCAATTTTTTTAAAAACTCTCCTATTTGGTATATATATGTTGTTAGGCAACTATTCAACAATATAGCATTTGTCATGCTACATATATATTATATTGTTATCCATTGTTACTATATACTACATACTATTCGCCATATCTCCCAAAGTTATTTACATATTTTGACGAAATAAAGCTCAAATTGAAGAGCAAACCTATCCATTTTGTACGGTTGCGATATTTCCTTTGCCCTTGAAGAAACGTTAAAATTCCTCCTATAAGGTTTGTTTCTCTTTTTTAGTTTTTTCAAAATAAAACAGATTAGATTCCATTATATAGTGGCTTTGACACACCATACTGTGGTTAACGAATGATAAAAGAGGAATATGTTACTGTGCCATTCAGAAGAACATGCAGGGCATTCGTTAATATATGCACTTTCTTCACATTTTGAAAACCAATTTATACTTTCTGTACTACAAAGCTGAATTTGGCATCACCCTGTATATTTTTTTCCAAATCTCAACCAAATATGCTAACTAAATGTTCTACACATCATCACGAGAAAATAAATGCACAAATTACTACAAACTGCACTAAAAAATGAACGTAGTACCTGTTGCTTTAGAAGAAATAGTTAACCCTCTCACGGCTGATGAAACCACGTGACACTCGTTGTAACTGGAAAATGTATGGCTTCAACCACTAATTTCTTCAATTTTTTTAAAAACTCTCCTATTTGGTATATATATGTTGTTAGGCAACTATTCAACAATATAGCATTTGTCATGCTACATATATATTATATTGTTAATCATTGTTACTATATACTACATACTATTCGCCATATCTCCCAAAGTTATTTACATATTTTGACGAAATAAAGCTAAAATTGAAGAGGAAACCCCTCCATTTTGTCCTTTTGCGATAAGGGTCCTTTGCCCTTGAAGAAACGTTAAAATTCCTCCTATAAGGTTTGTTTCTCTTTTTTAGTTTTTTCAAAATAAAACAGATTCGATTCCATTATATAGTGGCTTTGACACACCATACTGTGGTTAACGAATGATAAAAGAGGAATATGTTACTGTGCCATTCAGAAGAACATGCAGGGCATTCGTTAATATATGCACTTTCTTCACATTTTGAAAACCAATTTATAATTTCTGTACTACAAAGCTGAATTTTGCATCACCCTGTATATTTTTTCCAAATCTCAACTAAATATGCTAACTAAATGTTCTACACATCATCACGGGAAAATAAATGCACAAATTACTACAAACTGCATTAAAAAATAAACGTAGTACCTGTTGCTTTAGAAGAAATAGTTAACCCTCTCACGGCTGATGAGACCACGTGACACTCGTTGTAACTGGAAAATGTATGGCTTCCACCACTAATTTCCTCAATTTTTTTAAAAACTCTCCTATTTGGTATATATATGTTGTTAGGCAACTATTCAACAATATAGCATATGTCATTCTACATATATATTATATTGTTATCCATTGTTACTATATACTACATACTATTCGCCATATCTCCCAAAGTTATTTACATATTTTGACGAAATAAAGCTAAAATTGAAGAGGAAACACCTCCATTTTGTCCTTTTGCGATAAGGGTCCTTTGCCCTTGAAGAAACGTTAAAATTCCTCTTATAACTTTTGTTTCTCTTTTTTAGTTTTTTCAAAATAAAACAGATTCGATTCCATTATATGTGGCTTTGACACACCATACTGTGGTTAACGAATGATAAAAGAGGAATATGTTATTGTACCATTCAGAAGTACATACAGGACATTCGTTAATATATGCACTTTCTTCACATTTTGAAAACCAATTTATACTTTCTGTACTACAAAGCTGAATTTGGCATCACCCTGTATATTTTTTCCAAATCTCAACCAAATATGCTAACTAAATGTTCTACACATCATCACGAGAAAATAAATGCACAAATTACTACAAACTGCACTAAAAAATGAACGTAGTACCTGTTGCTTTAGAAGAAATAGTTAACCCTCTCACGGCTGATGAGACCACGTGACACTCGTTGTAACTGGAAAATGTATGGCTTCAACCACTAATTTCTTCAATTTTTTTTAAAAACTCTCCTATTTGGTATATATATGTTGTTAGGCAACTATTCAACAATATAGCATTTCTCATGCTACATATATATTATATTGTTATCCATTGTTACTATATACTACATACTATTCGCCATATCTCCCAAAGTTATTTACATATTTTGACGAAATAAAGCTAAAATTGAAGAGGAAACCCCTCCATTTTGTACGGTTGCGATAAATGTGCTTTGCCCTTCAAGAAACGTTAAAATTCCTCTTATAACGTTTGTTTCTCTTTTTTAGTTTTTTTTTTCAAAATAAAACAGATTCGATTCCATTATATAGTGGCTTTGACACACCATACTGTGGTTAACGAATGAAAAAAGAGGAATATGTTACTGTGCCATTCAGAAGTACATACAGGGCATTCGTTAATATATGCACTTTCTTCACATTTTGAAAACCAATTTATACTTTCTGTACTACAAAGCTGAATTTTGCATCACCCTGTATATTTTTTCCAAATCTCAACCAAATATGCTAACTAAATGTTCTACACATCATCAGCGGAAAATAAATGCACAAATTACTACAAACTGCACTAAAAAATGAACGTAGTACCTGTTGCTTTAGAAGAAATAATTAACCCTCTCACGGCTGATGAGACCACGTGACACTCGTTGTAACTGGAAAATGTATGGCTTAAACCACTAATTTCTTCAATTTTTTTTAAAAAACTCTCCTATTTGGTATATATATGTTGTTAGGCAACTATTCAACAATATAGCATATGTCATTCTACATATATATTATATTGTTAATCATTGTTACTATATACTACATACTATTCGCCATATCTCCCAAAGTTATTTACATATTTTGACGAAATAAAGCTCAAATTGAAGAGGAAACCCCTCCATTTTGTCCTTTTGCGATAAGGGTCCTTTGCCCTTGAAGAAACGTTAAAATTCCTCTTATAACGTTTTTTTCTCTTTTTTAGTTTTTTCAAAATAAAACAGATTCGATTCCATTATATGTGGCTTTGAGATACCATACTGTGGTTAACGAATGATAAAAGAGGAATATGTTACTGTACCATTCAGAAGTACATACAGGACATTCGTTAATATATGCACTTTCTTCACATTTTGAAAACCAATTTATACTTTCTGTACTACAAAGCTGAATTTGGCATCACCCTGTATATTTTTTCCAAATCTCAACCAAATATGCTAACTAAATGTACTACACATCATCACGAGAAAATAAATGCACAAATTACTACAAACTGCACTAAAAAATGAACGTAGTACCTGTTGCTTTAGAAGAAATAGTTAACCCTCTCACGGCTGATGAGACCACGTGACACTCGTTGTAACTGGAAAATGTATGGCTTCAACCACTAATTTCTTCCATTTTTTTAAAAACTCTCCTATTTGGTATATATATGTTGTTAGGCAACTATTCAACAATATAGCATATGTCATTCTACATATATATTATATTGTTAATCATTGTTACTATATACTACATACTATTCGCCATATCTCCCAAAGTTATTTACATATTTTGACGAAATAAAGCTCAAATTGAAGAGGAAACCCCTCCATTTTGTCCTTTTGCGATAAGGGTCCTTTGCCCTTGAAGAAACGTTAAAATTCCTCTTATAACGTTTGTTTCTCTTTTTTAGTTTTTTCAAAATAAAACAGATTCGATTCCATTATATGTGGCTTTGACACACCATACTGTGGTTAACGAATGATAAAAGAGGAATATGTTACTGTACCATTCAGAAGTACATACAGGACATTCGTTAATATATGCACTTTCTTCACATTTTGAAAACCAATTTATACTTTCTGTACTACAAAGCTGAATTTGGCATCACCCTGTATATTTTTTCCAAATCTCAACCAAATATGCTAACTAAATGTTCTACACATCATCACGAGAAAATAAATGCACAAATTACTACAAACTGCACTAAAAAATGAACGTAGTACCTGTTGCTTTAGAAGAAATAGTTAACCCTCTCACGGCTGATGAGACCACGTGACACTCGTTGTAACTGGAAAATGTATGGCTTCAACCACTAATTTCTTCAATTTTTTTAAAAACTCTCCTATTTGGTATATATATGTTGTTAGGCAACTATTCAACAATATAGCATTTGTCATGCTACATATATATTATATTGTTAATCATTGTTACTATATACTACATACTATTCGCCATATCTCCCAAAGTTATTTACATATTTTGACGAAATAAAGCTAAAATTGAAGAGGAAACCCCTCCATTTTGTCCTTTTGCGATAAGGGTCCTTTGCCCTTGAAGAAACGTTGAAATTTTTCCTATAAGGTTTGTTTCTCTTTTTTAGTTTTTTCAAAATAAAACAGATTCGATTCCATTATATAGTGGCTTTGACACACCATACTGTGGTTAACGAATGATAAAAGAGGAATATGTTACTGTGCCATTCAGAAGAACATGCAGGGCATTCGTTAATATATGCACTTTCTTCACATTTTGAAAACCAATTTATAATTTCTGTACTACAAAGCTGAATTTTGCATCACCCTGTATATTTTTTCCAAATCTCAACTAAATATGCTAACTAAATGTTCTACACATCATCACGGGAAAATAAATGCACAAATTACTACAAACTGCATTAAAAAATAAACGTAGTACCTGTTGCTTTAGAAGAAATAGTTAACCCTCTCACGGCTGATGAGACCACGTGACACTCGTTGTAACTGGAAAATGTATGGCTTCCACCACTAATTTCCTCAATTTTTTTAAAAACTCTCCTATTTGGTATATATATGTTGTTAGGCAACTATTCAACAATATAGCATATGTCATTCTACATATATATTATATTGTTATCCATTGTTACTATATACTACATACTATTCGCCATATCTCCCAAAGTTATTTACATATTTTGACGAAATAAAGCTAAAATTGAAGAGGAAACACCTCCATTTTGTCCTTTTGCGATAAGGGTCCTTTGCCCTTGAAGAAACGTTAAAATTCCTCTTATAACTTTTGTTTCTCTTTTTTAGTTTTTTCAAAATAAAACAGATTCGATTCCATTATATGTGGCTTTGACACACCATACTGTGGTTAACGAATGATAAAAGAGGAATATGTTATTGTACCATTCAGAAGTACATACAGGACATTCGTTAATATATGCACTTTCTTCACATTTTGAAAACCAATTTATACTTTCTGTACTACAAAGCTGAATTTGGCATCACCCTGTATATTTTTTCCAAATCTCAACCAAATATGCTAACTAAATGTTCTACACATCATCACGAGAAAATAAATGCACAAATTACTACAAACTGCACTAAAAAATGAACGTAGTACCTGTTGCTTTAGAAGAAATAGTTAACCCTCTCACGGCTGATGAGACCACGTGACACTCGTTGTAACTGGAAAATGTATGGCTTCAACCACTAATTTCTTCAATTTTTTTTAAAAACTCTCCTATTTGGTATATATATGTTGTTAGGCAACTATTCAACAATATAGCATTTGTCATGCTACATATATATTATATTGTTATCCATTGTTACTATATACTACATACTATTCGCCATATCTCCCAAAGTTATTTACATATTTTGACGAAATAAAGCTAAAATTGAAGAGGAAACCCCTCCATTTTGTACGGTTGCGATAAATGTCCTTTGCCCTTCAAGAAACGTTAAAATTCCTCTTATAACGTTTGTTTCTCTTTTTTAGTTTTTTTTTTCAAAATAAAACAGATTCGATTCCATTATATAGTGGCTTTGACACACCATACTGTGGTTAACGAATGAAAAAAGAGGAATATGTTACTGTGCCATTCAGAAGTACATACAGGGCATTCGTTAATATATGCACTTTCTTCACATTTTGAAAACCAATTTATACTTTCTGTACTACAAAGCTGAATTTGGCATCACCCTGTATATTTTTTCCAAATCTCAACCAAATATGCTAACTAAATGTACTACACATCATCACGAGAAAATAAATGCACAAATTACTACAAACTGCACTAAAAAATGAACGTAGTACCTGTTGCTTTAGAAGAAATAGTTAACCCTCTCACGGCTGATGAGACCACGTGACACTCGTTGTAACTGGAAAATGTATGGCTTCAACCACTAATTTCTTCCATTTTTTTAAAAACTCTCCTATTTGGTATATATATGTTGTTAGGCAACTATTCAACAATATAGCATATGTCATTCTACATATATATTATATTGTTAATCATTGTTACTATATACTACATACTATTCGCCATATCTCCCAAAGTTATTTACATATTTTGACGAAATAAAGCTCAAATTGAAGAGGAAACCCCTCCATTTTGTCCTTTTGCGATAAGGGTCCTTTGCCCTTGAAGAAACGTTAAAATTCCTCTTATAACGTTTGTTTCTCTTTTTTAGTTTTTTCAAAATAAAACAGATTCGATTCCATTATATGTGGCTTTGACACACCATACTGTGGTTAACGAATGATAAAAGAGGAATATGTTACTGTACCATTCAGAAGTACATACAGGACATTCGTTAATATATGCACTTTCTTCACATTTTGAAAACCAATTTATACTTTCTGTACTACAAAGCTGAATTTGGCATCACCCTGTATATTTTTTCCAAATCTCAACCAAATATGCTAACTAAATGTTCTACACATCATCACGAGAAAATAAATGCACAAATTACTACAAACTGCACTAAAAAATGAACGTAGTACCTGTTGCTTTAGAAGAAATAGTTAACCCTCTCACGGCTGATGAGACCACGTGACACTCGTTGTAACTGGAAAATGTATGGCTTCAACCACTAATTTCTTCAATTTTTTTAAAAACTCTCCTATTTGGTATATATATGTTGTTAGGCAACTATTCAACAATATAGCATTTGTCATGCTACATATATATTATATTGTTAATCATTGTTACTATATACTACATACTATTCGCCATATCTCCCAAAGTTATTTACATATTTTGACGAAATAAAGCTAAAATTGAAGAGGAAACCCCTCCATTTTGTCCTTTTGCGATAAGGGTCCTTTGCCCTTGAAGAAACGTTGAAATTTTTCCTATAAGGTTTGTTTCTCTTTTTTAGTTTTTTCAAAATAAAACAGATTCGATTCCATTATATAGTGGCTTTGACACACCATACTGTGGTTAACGAATGATAAAAGAGGAATATGTTACTGTGCCATTCAGAAGAACATGCAGGGCATTCGTTAATATATGCACTTTCTTCACATTTTGAAAACCAATTTATAATTTCTGTACTACAAAGCTGAATTTTGCATCACCCTGTATATTTTTTCCAAATCTCAACTAAATATGCTAACTAAATGTTCTACACATCATCACGGGAAAATAAATGCACAAATTACTACAAACTGCATTAAAAAATAAACGTAGTACCTGTTGCTTTAGAAGAAATAGTTAACCCTCTCACGGCTGATGAGACCACGTGACACTCGTTGTAACTGGAAAATGTATGGCTTCCACCACTAATTTCCTCAATTTTTTTAAAAACTCTCCTATTTGGTATATATATGTTGTTAGGCAACTATTCAACAATATAGCATATGTCATTCTACATATATATTATATTGTTATCCATTGTTACTATATACTACATACTATTCGCCATATCTCCCAAAGTTATTTACATATTTTGACGAAATAAAGCTAAAATTGAAGAGGAAACACCTCCATTTTGTCCTTTTGCGATAAGGGTCCTTTGCCCTTGAAGAAACGTTAAAATTCCTCTTATAACTTTTGTTTCTCTTTTTTAGTTTTTTCAAAATAAAACAGATTCGATTCCATTATATGTGGCTTTGACACACCATACTGTGGTTAACGAATGATAAAAGAGGAATATGTTATTGTACCATTCAGAAGTACATACAGGACATTCGTTAATATATGCACTTTCTTCACATTTTGAAAACCAATTTATACTTTCTGTACTACAAAGCTGAATTTGGCATCACCCTGTATATTTTTTCCAAATCTCAACCAAATATGCTAACTAAATGTTCTACACATCATCACGAGAAAATAAATGCACAAATTACTACAAACTGCACTAAAAAATGAACGTAGTACCTGTTGCTTTAGAAGAAATAGTTAACCCTCTCACGGCTGATGAGACCACGTGACACTCGTTGTAACTGGAAAATGTATGGCTTCAACCACTAATTTCTTCAATTTTTTTTAAAAACTCTCCTATTTGGTATATATATGTTGTTAGGCAACTATTCAACAATATAGCATTTGTCATGCTACATATATATTATATTGTTATCCATTGTTACTATATACTACATACTATTCGCCATATCTCCCAAAGTTATTTACATATTTTGACGAAATAAAGCTAAAATTGAAGAGGAAACCCCTCCATTTTGTACGGTTGCGATAAATGTCCTTTGCCCTTCAAGAAACGTTAAAATTCCTCTTATAACGTTTGTTTCTCTTTTTTAGTTTTTTTTTTTCAAAATAAAACAGATTCGATTCCATTATATAGTGGCTTTGACACACCATACTGTGGTTAACGAATGAAAAAAGAGGAATATGTTACTGTGCCATTCAGAAGTACATACAGGGCATTCGTTAATATATGCACTTTCTTCACATTTTGAAAACCAATTTATACTTTCTGTACTACAAAGCTGAATTTGGCATCACCCTGTATATTTTTTCCAAATCTCAACCAAATATGCTAACTAAATGTACTACACATCATCACGAGAAAATAAATGCACAAATTACTACAAACTGCACTAAAAAATGAACGTAGTACCTGTTGCTTTAGAAGAAATAGTTAACCCTCTCACGGCTGATGAGACCACGTGACACTCGTTGTAACTGGAAAATGTATGGCTTCAACCACTAATTTCTTCCATTTTTTTAAAAACTCTCCTATTTGGTATATATATGTTGTTAGGCAACTATTCAACAATATAGCATATGTCATTCTACATATATATTATATTGTTAATCATTGTTACTATATACTACATACTATTCGCCATATCTCCCAAAGTTATTTACATATTTTGACGAAATAAAGCTCAAATTGAAGAGGAAACCCCTCCATTTTGTCCTTTTGCGATAAGGGTCCTTTGCCCTTGAAGAAACGTTAAAATTCCTCTTATAACGTTTGTTTCTCTTTTTTAGTTTTTTCAAAATAAAACAGATTCGATTCCATTATATGTGGCTTTGACACACCATACTGTGGTTAACGAATGATAAAAGAGGAATATGTTACTGTACCATTCAGAAGTACATACAGGACATTCGTTAATATATGCACTTTCTTCACATTTTGAAAACCAATTTATACTTTCTGTACTACAAAGCTGAATTTGGCATCACCCTGTATATTTTTTCCAAATCTCAACCAAATATGCTAACTAAATGTTCTACACATCATCACGAGAAAATAAATGCACAAATTACTACAAACTGCACTAAAAAATGAACGTAGTACCTGTTGCTTTAGAAGAAATAGTTAACCCTCTCACGGCTGATGAGACCACGTGACACTCGTTGTAACTGGAAAATGTATGGCTTCAACCACTAATTTCTTCAATTTTTTTAAAAACTCTCCTATTTGGTATATATATGTTGTTAGGCAACTATTCAACAATATAGCATTTGTCATGCTACATATATATTATATTGTTAATCATTGTTACTATATACTACATACTATTCGCCATATCTCCCAAAGTTATTTACATATTTTGACGAAATAAAGCTCAAATTAAAGAGGAAACCCCTCCATTTTGTCCTTTTGCGATAAGGGTCCTTTGCCCTTGAAGAAACGTTAAAATTCCTCTTATAACGTTTGTTTCTCTTTTTTAGTTTTTTTCAAAATAAAACAGATTCGATTCCATTATATGTGGCTTTGACACACCATACTGTGGTTAACGAATGATAAAAGAGGAATATGTTACTGTACCATTCAGAAGTACATACAGGGCATTCGTTAAGATATGCACTTTCTTCACATTTTGAAAACAAATTTATACTTTCTGTACTTCAAAGCTGAATTTTGCATCACCCTGTATATTTTTTTCAAGTCTCAACCAAATATGCTAACTAAATGTTCTACACATCATTGGGAAAATAAATGCACAAATTACTACAAACTGCATTAAAAATGAACGTAGTACCTGTTGCTTTAGAAGAAATAGTTAACCCTCTCACGGCTGATGAGACCACGTGACACTCGTTGTAACTGGAAAATGTATGGCTTCAACCACTAATTTCTTCAATTTTTTTAAAAAACTCTCCTATTTGGTATATATATGTTGTTAGGCAACTATTCAACAATATAGCATATGTCATTCTACATATATATTATATTGTTAATCATTGTTACTATATACTACATACTATTCGCCATATCTCCCAAAGTTATTTACATATTTTGACGAAATAAAGCTAAAATTGAAGAGGAAACCCCTCCATTTTGTCCTTTTGCGATAAGGGTCCTTTGCCCTTGAAGAAACGTTAAAATTCCTCTTATAACGTTTGTTTCTCTTTTTTAGTTTTTTCAAAATAAAACAGATTCGATTCCATTATATGTGGCTTTGACACACTATACTGTGGTTAACGAATGATAAAAGAGGAATATGTTACTGTACCATTCAGAAGTACATACAGGACATTCGTTAATATATGCACTTTCTTCACATTTTGAAAACCAATTTATACTTTCTGTACTACAAAGCTGAATTTGGCATCACCCTGTATATTTTTTCCAAATCTCAACAAAATATGCTAACTAAATGTTCTACACATCATCACGAGAAAATAAATGCACAAATTACTACAAACTGCACTAAAAAATGAACGTAGTACCTGTTGCTTTAGAAGAAATAGTTAACCCTCTCACGGCTGATGAGACCACGTGACACTCGTTGTAACTGGAAAATGTATGGCTTCAACCACTAATTTCTTCAATTTTTTTAAAAACTCACCTATTTGGTATATATATGTTGTTAGGCAACTATTCAACAATGTAGCATATGTCATTCTACATATATATTATATTGTTATCCATTGTTACTATATACTACATACTATTCGCCATATCTCCCAAAGTTATTTACATATTTTGACGAAATAAAGCTAAAATTGAAGAGGAAACCCCTCCATTTTGTACGGTTGCGATAAATGTCCTTTGCCCTTCAAGAAACGTTAAAATTCCTCTTATAACGTTTGTTTCTCTTTTTTAGTTTTTTTTTTCAAAATAAAACAGATTCGATTCCATTATATAGTGGCTTTGACACACCATACTGTGGTTAACGAATGAAAAAAGAGGAATATGTTACTGTGCCATTCAGAAGTACATACAGGGCATTCGTTAATATATGCACTTTCTTCACATTTTGAAAACCAATTTATACTTTCTGTACTACAAAGCTGAATTTTGCATCACCCTGTATATTTTTTCCAAATCTCAACCAAATATGCTAACTAAATGTTCTACACATCATCAGCGGAAAATAAATGCACAAATTACTACAAACTGCACTAAAAAATGAACGTAGTACCTGTTGCTTTAGAAGAAATAGTTAACCCTCTCACGGCTGATGAGACCACGTGACACTCGTTGTAACTGGAAAATGTATGGCTTCAACCACTAATTTCTTCCATTTTTTTAAAAACTCTCCTATTTGGTATATATATGTTGTTAGGCAACTATTCAACAATATAGCATATGTCATTCTACATATATATTATATTGTTAATCATTGTTACTATATACTACATACTATTCGCCATATCTCCCAAAGTTATTTACATATTTTGACGAAATAAAGCTCAAATTGAAGAGGAAACCCCTCCATTTTGTCCTTTTGCGATAAGGGTCCTTTGCCCTTGAAGAAACGTTAAAATTCCTCTTATAACGTTTGTTTCTCTTTTTTAGTTTTTTCAAAATAAAACAGATTCGATTCCATTATATGTGGCTTTGACACACCATACTGTGGTTAACGAATGATAAAAGAGGAATATGTTACTGTACCATTCAGAAGTACATACAGGACATTCGTTAATATATGCACTTTCTTCACATTTTGAAAACCAATTTATACTTTCTGTACTACAAAGCTGAATTTGGCATCACCCTGTATATTTTTTCCAAATCTCAACCAAATATGCTAACTAAATGTTCTACACATCATCACGAGAAAATAAATGCACAAATTACTACAAACTGCACTAAAAAATGAACGTAGTACCTGTTGCTTTAGAAGAAATAGTTAACCCTCTCACGGCTGATGAGACCACGTGACACTCGTTGTAACTGGAAAATGTATGGCTTCAACCACTAATTTCTTCAATTTTTTTAAAAACTCTCCTATTTGGTATATATATGTTGTTAGGCAACTATTCAACAATATAGCATTTGTCATGCTACATATATATTATATTGTTAATCATTGTTACTATATACTACATACTATTCGCCATATCTCCCAAAGTTATTTACATATTTTGACGAAATAAAGCTCAAATTAAAGAGGAAACCCCTCCATTTTGTCCTTTTGCGATAAGGGTCCTTTGCCCTTGAAGAAACGTTAAAATTCCTCTTATAACGTTTGTTTCTCTTTTTTAGTTTTTTTCAAAATAAAACAGATTCGATTCCATTATATGTGGCTTTGACACACCATACTGTGGTTAACGAATGATAAAAGAGGAATATGTTACTGTACCATTCAGAAGTACATACAGGGCATTCGTTAAGATATGCACTTTCTTCACATTTTGAAAACCAATTTATACTTTCTGTACTTCAAAGCTGAATTTTGCATCACCCTGTATATTTTTTTCAAGTCTCAACCAAATATGCTAACTAAATGTTCTACACATCATTGGGAAAATAAATGCACAAATTACTACAAACTGCATTAAAAATGAACGTAGTACCTGTTGCTTTAGAAGAAATAGTTAACCCTCTCACGGCTGATGAGACCACGTGACACTCGTTGTAACTGGAAAATATATGGCTTCAACCACTAATTTCTTCAATTTTTTTAAAAAACTCTCCTATTTGGTATATATATGTTGTTAGGCAACTATTCAACAATATAGCATATGTCATTCTACATATATATTATATTGTTAATCATTGTTACTATATACTACATACTATTCGCCATATCTCCCAAAGTTATTTACATATTTTGACGAAATAAAGCTAAAATTGAAGAGGAAACCCCTCCATTTTGTCCTTTTGCGATAAGGGTCCTTTGCCCTTGAAGAAACGTTAAAATTCCTCTTATAACGTTTGTTTCTCTTTTTTAGTTTTTTCAAAATAAAACAGATTCGATTCCATTATATGTGGCTTTGACACACTATACTGTGGTTAACGAATGATAAAAGAGGAATATGTTACTGTACCATTCAGAAGTACATACAGGACATTCGTTAATATATGCACTTTCTTCACATTTTGAAAACCAATTTATACTTTCTGTACTACAAAGCTGAATTTGGCATCACCCTGTATATTTTTTCCAAATCTCAACAAAATATGCTAACTAAATGTTCTACACATCATCACGAGAAAATAAATGCACAAATTACTACAAACTGCACTAAAAAATGAACGTAGTACCTGTTGCTTTAGAAGAAATAGTTAACCCTCTCACGGCTGATGAGACCACGTGACACTCGTTGTAACTGGAAAATGTATGGCTTCAACCACTAATTTCTTCAATTTTTTTAAAAACTCACCTATTTGGTATATATATGTTGTTAGGCAACTATTCAACAATATAGCATATGTCATTCTACATATATATTATATTGTTATCCATTGTTACTATATACTACATACTATTCGCCATATCTCCCAAAGTTATTTACATATTTTGACGAAATAAAGCTAAAATTGAAGAGGAAACCCCTCCATTTTGTACGGTTGCGATAAATGTCCTTTGCCCTTCAAGAAACGTTAAAATTCCTCTTATAACGTTTGTTTCTCTTTTTTAGTTTTTTTTTTTTCAAAATAAAACAGATTCGATTCCATTATATAGTGGCTTTGACACACCATACTGTGGTTAACGAATGAAAAAAGAGGAATATGTTACTGTGCCATTCAGAAGTACATACAGGGCATTCGTTAATATATGCACTTTCTTCACATTTTGAAAACCAATTTATACTTTCTGTACTACAAAGCTGAATTTTGCATCACCCTGTATATTTTTTCCAAATCTCAACCAAATATGCTAACTAAATGTTCTACACATCATCAGCGGAAAATAAATGCACAAATTACTACAAACTGCACTAAAAAATGAACGTAGTACCTGTTGCTTTAGAAGAAATAATTAACCCTCTCACGGCTGATGAGACCACGTGACACTCGTTGTAACTGGAAAATGTGTGGCTTAAACCACTAATTTCTTCAATTTTTTTTAAAAACTCTCCTATTTGGTATATGTATGTTGTTAGGCAACTATTCAACAATATAGCATATGTCATTCTACATATATATTATATTGTTAATCATTGTTACTATATACTACATACTATTCGCCATATCTCCCAAAGTTATTTACATATTTTGACGAAATAAAGCTCAAATTGAAGAGGAAACCCCTCCATTTTGTCCTTTTGCGATAAGGGTCCTTTGCCCTTGAAGAAACGTTAAAATTCCTCTTATAACGTTTTTTTCTCTTTTTTAGTTTTTTCAAAATAAAACAGATTCGATTCCATTATATGTGGCTTTGAGATACCATACTGTGGTTAACGAATGATAAAAGAGGAATATGTTACTGTACCATTCAGAAGTACATACAGGACATTCGTTAATATATGCACTTTCTTCACATTTTGAAAACCAATTTATACTTTCTGTACTACAAAGCTGAATTTGGCATCACCCTGTATATTTTTTCCAAATCTCAACCAAATATGCTAACTAAATGTACTACACATCATCACGAGAAAATAAATGCACAAATTACTACAAACTGCACTAAAAAATGAACGTAGTACCTGTTGCTTTAGAAGAAATAGTTAACCCTCTCACGGCTGATGAGACCACGTGACACTCGTTGTAACTGGAAAATGTATGGCTTCAACCACTAATTTCTTCCATTTTTTTAAAAACTCTCCTATTTGGTATATATATGTTGTTAGGCAACTATTCAACAATATAGCATATGTCATTCTACATATATATTATATTGTTAATCATTGTTACTATATACTACATACTATTCGCCATATCTCCCAAAGTTATTTACATATTTTGACGAAATAAAGCTCAAATTGAAGAGGAAACCCCTCCATTTTGTCCTTTTGCGATAAGGGTCCTTTGCCCTTGAAGAAACGTTAAAATTCCTCTTATAACGTTTGTTTCTCTTTTTTAGTTTTTTCAAAATAAAACAGATTCGATTCCATTATATGTGGCTTTGACACACCATACTGTGGTTAACGAATGATAAAAGAGGAATATGTTACTGTACCATTCAGAAGTACATACAGGACATTCGTTAATATATGCACTTTCTTCACATTTTGAAAACCAATTTATACTTTCTGTACTACAAAGCTGAATTTGGCATCACCCTGTATATTTTTTCCAAATCTCAACCAAATATGCTAACTAAATGTTCTACACATTATCACGAGAAAATAAATGCACAAATTACTACAAACTGCACTAAAAAATGAACGTAGTACCTGTTGCTTTAGAAGAAATAGTTAACCCTCTCACGGCTGATGAGACCACGTGACACTCGTTGTAACTGGAAAATGTATGGCTTCAACCACTAATTTCTTCAATTTTTTTAAAAACTCTCCTATTTGGTATATATATGTTGTTAGGCAACTATTCAACAATATAACATTTGTCATGCTACATATATATTATATTGTTAATCATTGTTACTATATACTACATACTATTCGCCATATCTCCCAAAGTTATTTACATATTTTGACGAAATAAAGCTCAAATTAAAGAGGAAACCCCTCCATTTTGTCCTTTTGCGATAAGGGTCCTTTGCCCTTGAAGAAACGTTAAAATTCCTCTTATAACGTTTTTTTCTCTTTTTTAGTTTTTTCAAAATAAAACAGATTCGATTCCATTATATGTGGCTTTGACACACCATACTGTGGTTAACGAATGATAAAAGAGGAATATGTTACTGTACCATTCAGAAGTACATACAGGACATTCGTTAATATATGCACTTTCTTCACATTTTGAAAACCAATTTATACTTTCTGTACTACAAAGCTGAATTTGGCATCACCCTGTATATTTTTTCCAAATCTCAACCAAATATGCTAACTAAATGTTCTACACATCATCAGCGGAAAATAAATGCACAAATTACTACAAACTGCACTAAAAAATGAACGTAGTACCTGTTGCTTTAGAAGAAATAGTTAACCCTCTCACGGCTGATGAGACCACGTGACACTCGTTGTAACTGGAAAATGTATGGCTTCAACCACTAATTTCTTCAATTTTTTTAAAAACTCTCCTATTTGGTATATATATGTTGTTAGGCAACTATTCAACAATATAGCATTTGTCATGCTACATATATATTATATTGTTATCCATTGTTACTATATACTACATACTATTCGCCATATCTCCCAAAGTTATTTACATATTTTGACGAAATAAAGCTCAAATTAAAGAGCAAACCTATCCATTTTGTACGGTTGCGATATTTCCTTTGCCCTTGAAGAAACGTTAAAATTCCTCCTATAAGGTTTGTTTCTCTTTTTTAGTTTTTTCAAAATAAAACAGATTCGATTCCATTATATAGTGGCTTTGACACACCATACTGTGGTTAACGAATGATAAAAGAGGAATATGTTACTGTACCATTCAGAAGTACATACAGGACATTCGTTAATATATGCACTTTCTTCACATTTTGAAAACCAATTTATACTTTCTGTACTACAAAGCTGAATTTGGCATCACCCTGTATATTTTTTCCAAATCTCAACAAAATATGCTAACTAAATGTTCTACACATCATCACGAGAAAATAAATGCACAAATTACTACAAACTGCACTAAAAAATGAACGTAGTACCTGTTGCTTTAGAAGAAATAGTTAACCCTCTCACGGCTGATGAGACCACGTGACACTCGTTGTAACTGGAAAATGTATGGCTTCAACCACTAATTTCTTCAATTTTTTTAAAAACTCACCTATTTGGTATATATATGTTGTTAGGCAACTATTCAACAATATAGCATATGTCATTCTACATATATATTATATTGTTATCCATTGTTACTATATACTACATACTATTCGCCATATCTCCCAAAGTTATTTACATATTTTGACGAAATAAAGCTAAAATTGAAGAGGAAACCCCTCCATTTTGTACGGTTGCGATAAATGTCCTTTGCCCTTCAAGAAACGTTAAAATTCCTCTTATAACGTTTGTTTCTCTTTTTTAGTTTTTTTTTTTCAAAATAAAACAGATTCGATTCCATTATATAGTGGCTTTGACACACCATACTGTGGTTAACGAATGAAAAAAGAGGAATATGTTACTGTGCCATTCAGAAGTACATACAGGGCATTCGTTAATATATGCACTTTCTTCACATTTTGAAAACCAATTTATACTTTCTGTACTACAAAGCTGAATTTTGCATCACCCTGTATATTTTTTCCAAATCTCAACCAAATATGCTAACTAAATGTTCTACACATCATCAGCGGAAAATAAATGCACAAATTACTACAAACTGCACTAAAAAATGAACGTAGTACCTGTTGCTTTAGAAGAAATAGTTAACCCTCTCACGGCTGATGAGACCACGTGACACTCGTTGTAACTGGAAAATGTATGGCTTCAACCACTAATTTCTTCCATTTTTTTAAAAACTCTCCTATTTGGTATATATATGTTGTTAGGCAACTATTCAACAATATAGCATATGTCATTCTACATATATATTATATTGTTAATCATTGTTACTATATACTACATACTATTCGCCATATCTCCCAAAGTTATTTACATATTTTGACGAAATAAAGCTCAAATTGAAGAGGAAACCCCTCCATTTTGTCCTTTTGCGATAAGGGTCCTTTGCCCTTGAAGAAACGTTAAAATTCCTCTTATAACGTTTGTTTCTCTTTTTTAGTTTTTTCAAAATAAAACAGATTCGATTCCATTATATGTGGCTTTGACACACCATACTGTGGTTAACGAATGATAAAAGAGGAATATGTTACTGTACCATTCAGAAGTACATACAGGACATTCGTTAATATATGCACTTTCTTCACATTTTGAAAACCAATTTATACTTTCTGTACTACAAAGCTGAATTTGGCATCACCCTGTATATTTTTTCCAAATCTCAACCAAATATGCTAACTAAATGTTCTACACATCATCACGAGAAAATAAATGCACAAATTACTACAAACTGCACTAAAAAATGAACGTAGTACCTGTTGCTTTAGAAGAAATAGTTAACCCTCTCACGGCTGATGAGACCACGTGACACTCGTTGTAACTGGAAAATGTATGGCTTCAACCACTAATTTCTTCAATTTTTTTAAAAACTCTCCTATTTGGTATATATATGTTGTTAGGCAACTATTCAACAATATAGCATTTGTCATGCTACATATATATTATATTGTTAATCATTGTTACTATATACTACATACTATTCGCCATATCTCCCAAAGTTATTTACATATTTTGACGAAATAAAGCTCAAATTAAAGAGGAAACCCCTCCATTTTGTCCTTTTGCGATAAGGGTCCTTTGCCCTTGAAGAAACGTTAAAATTCCTCTTATAACGTTTGTTTCTCTTTTTTAGTTTTTTTCAAAATAAAACAGATTCGATTCCATTATATGTGGCTTTGACACACCATACTGTGGTTAACGAATGATAAAAGAGGAATATGTTACTGTACCATTCAGAAGTACATACAGGGCATTCGTTAAGATATGCACTTTCTTCACATTTTGAAAACCAATTTATACTTTCTGTACTTCAAAGCTGAATTTTGCATCACCCTGTATATTTTTTTCAAGTCTCAACCAAATATGCTAACTAAATGTTCTACACATCATTGGGAAAATAAATGCACAAATTACTACAAACTGCATTAAAAATGAACGTAGTACCTGTTGCTTTAGAAGAAATAGTTAACCCTCTCACGGCTGATGAGACCACGTGACACTCGTTGTAACTGGAAAATGTATGGCTTCAACCACTAATTTCTTCAATTTTTTTAAAAAACTCTCCTATTTGGTATATATATGTTGTTAGGCAACTATTCAACAATATAGCATATGTCATTCTACATATATATTATATTGTTAATCATTGTTACTATATACTACATACTATTCGCCATATCTCCCAAAGTTATTTACAAATTTTGACGAAATAAAGCTAAAATTGAAGAGGAAACCCCTCCATTTTGTCCTTTTGCGATAAGGGTCCTTTGCCCTTGAAGAAACGTTAAAATTCCTCTTATAACGTTTGTTTCTCTTTTTTAGTTTTTTCAAAATAAAACAGATTCGATTCCATTATATGTGGCTTTGACACACTATACTGTGGTTAACGAATGATAAAAGAGGAATATGTTACTGTACCATTCAGAAGTACATACAGGACATTCGTTAATATATGCACTTTCTTCACATTTTGAAAACCAATTTATACTTTCTGTACTACAAAGCTGAATTTGGCATCACCCTGTATATTTTTTCCAAATCTCAACAAAATATGCTAACTAAATGTTCTACACATCATCACGAGAAAATAAATGCACAAATTACTACAAACTGCACTAAAAAATGAACGTAGTACCTGTTGCTTTAGAAGAAATAGTTAACCCTCTCACGGCTGATGAGACCACGTGACACTCGTTGTAACTGGAAAATGTATGGCTTCAACCACTAATTTCTTCAATTTTTTTAAAAACTCACCTATTTGGTATATATATGTTGTTAGGCAACTATTCAACAATATAGCATATGTCATTCTACATATATATTATATTGTTATCCATTGTTACTATATACTACATACTATTCGCCATATCTCCCAAAGTTATTTACATATTTTGACGAAATAAAGCTAAAATTGAAGAGGAAACCCCTCCATTTTGTACGGTTGCGATAAATGTCCTTTGCCCTTCAAGAAACGTTAAAATTCCTCTTATAACGTTTGTTTCTCTTTTTTAGTTTTTTTTTTTCAAAATAAAACAGATTCGATTCCATTATATAGTGGCTTTGACACACCATACTGTGGTTAACGAATGAAAAAAGAGGAATATGTTACTGTGCCATTCAGAAGTACATACAGGGCATTCGTTAATATATGCACTTTCTTCACATTTTGAAAACCAATTTATACTTTCTGTACTACAAAGCTGAATTTTGCATCACCCTGTATATTTTTTCCAAATCTCAACCAAATATGCTAACTAAATGTTCTACACATCATCAGCGGAAAATAAATGCACAAATTACTACAAACTGCACTAAAAAATGAACGTAGTACCTGTTGCTTTAGAAGAAATAATTAACCCTCTCACGGCTGATGAGACCACGTGACACTCGTTGTAACTGGAAAATGTATGGCTTAAACCACTAATTTCTTCAATTTTTTTTAAAAAACTCTCCTATTTGGTATATATATGTTGTTAGGCAACTATTCAACAATATAGCATATGTCATTCTACATATATATTATATTGTTAATCATTGTTACTATATACTACATACTATTCGCCATATCTCCCAAAGTTATTTACATATTTTGACGAAATAAAGCTCAAATTGAAGAGGAAACCCCTCCATTTTGTCCTTTTGCGATAAGGGTCCTTTGCCCTTGAAGAAACGTTAAAATTCCTCTTATAACGTTTTTTTCTCTTTTTTAGTTTTTTCAAAATAAAACAGATTCGATTCCATTATATGTGGCTTTGAGATACCATACTGTGGTTAACGAATGATAAAAGAGGAATATGTTACTGTACCATTCAGAAGTACATACAGGACATTCGTTAATATATGCACTTTCTTCACATTTTGAAAACCAATTTATACTTTCTGTACTACAAAGCTGAATTTGGCATCACCCTGTATATTTTTTCCAAATCTCAACCAAATATGCTAACTAAATGTACTACACATCATCACGAGAAAATAAATGCACAAATTACTACAAACTGCACTAAAAAATGAACGTAGTACCTGTTGCTTTAGAAGAAATAGTTAACCCTCTCACGGCTGATGAGACCACGTGACACTCGTTGTAACTGGAAAATGTATGGCTTCAACCACTAATTTCTTCCATTTTTTTAAAAACTCTCCTATTTGGTATATATATGTTGTTAGGCAACTATTCAACAATATAGCATATGTCATTCTACATATATATTATATTGTTAATCATTGTTACTATATACTACATACTATTCGCCATATCTCCCAAAGTTATTTACATATTTTGACGAAATAAAGCTCAAATTGAAGAGGAAACCCCTCCATTTTGTCCTTTTGCGATAAGGGTCCTTTGCCCTTGAAGAAACGTTAAAATTCCTCTTATAACGTTTGTTTCTCTTTTTTAGTTTTTTCAAAATAAAACAGATTCGATTCCATTATATGTGGCTTTGACACACCATACTGTGGTTAACGAATGATAAAAGAGGAATATGTTACTGTACCATTCAGAAGTACATACAGGACATTCGTTAATATATGCACTTTCTTCACATTTTGAAAACCAATTTATACTTTCTGTACTACAAAGCTGAATTTGGCATCACCCTGTATATTTTTTCCAAATCTCAACCAAATATGCTAACTAAATGTTCTACACATCATCAGCGGAAAATAAATGCACAAATTACTACAAACTGCACTAAAAAATGAACGTAGTACCTGTTGCTTTAGAAGAAATAGTTAACCCTCTCACGGCTGATGAGACCACGTGACACTCGTTGTAACTGGAAAATGTATGGCTTCAACCACTAATTTCTTCAATTTTTTTAAAAACTCTCCTATTTGGTATATATATGTTGTTAGGCAACTATTCAACAATATAACATTTGTCATGCTACATATATATTATATTGTTAATCATTGTTACTATATACTACATACTATTCGCCATATCTCCCAAAGTTATTTACATATTTTGACGAAATAAAGCTCAAATTAAAGAGGAAACCCCTCCATTTTGTCCTTTTGCGATAAGGGTCCTTTGCCCTTGAAGAAACGTTAAAATTCCTCTTATAACGTTTTTTTCTCTTTTTTAGTTTTTTTCAAAATAAAACAGATTCGATTCCATTATATGTGGCTTTGACACACCATACTGTGGTTAACGAATGATAAAAGAGGAATATGTTACTGTACCATTCAGAAGTACATACAGGACATTCGTTAATATATGCACTTTCTTCACATTTTGAAAACCAATTTATACTTTCTGTACTACAAAGCTGAATTTGGCATCACCCTGTATATTTTTTCCAAATCTCAACCAAATATGCTAACTAAATGTTCTACACATCATCAGCGGAAAATAAATGCACAAATTACTACAAACTGCACTAAAAAATGAACGTAGTACCTGTTGCTTTAGAAGAAATAGTTAACCCTCTCACGGCTGATGAGACCACGTGACACTCGTTGTAACTGGAAAATGTATGGCTTCAACCACTAATTTCTTCAATTTTTTTAAAAACTCTCCTATTTGGTATATATATGTTGTTAGGCAACTATTCAACAATATAGCATTTGTCATGCTACATATATATTATATTGTTATCCATTGTTACTATATACTACATACTATTCGCCATATCTCCCAAAGTTATTTACATATTTTGACGAAATAAAGCTCAAATTAAAGAGCAAACCTATCCATTTTGTACGGTTGCGATATTTCCTTTGCCCTTGAAGAAACGTTAAAATTCCTCCTATAAGGTTTGTTTCTCTTTTTTAGTTTTTTCAAAATAAAACAGATTCGATTCCATTATATAGTGGCTTTGACACACCATACTGTGGTTAACGAATGATAAAAGAGGAATATGTTACTGTGCCATTCAGAAGAACATGCAGGGCATTCGTTAATATATGCACTTTCTTCACATTTTGAAAACCAATTTATACTTTCTGTACTACAAAGCTGAATTTTCCATCACCCTGTATATTTTTTCCAAATCTCAACTAAATATGCTAACTAAATGTTCTACACATCATCACGGGAAAATAAATGCACAAATTACTACAAACTGCATTAAAAAATGAACGTAGTACCTGTTGCTTTAGAAGAAATAGTTAACCCTCTCACGGCTGATGAGACCACGTGACACTCGTTGTAACTGGAAAATGTATGGCTTCAACCACTAATTTCCTCAATTTTTTTAAAAACTCTCCTATTTGGTATATATATGTTGTTAGGCAACTATTCAACAATATAGCATATGTCATTCTACATATATATTATATTGTTATCCATTGTTACTATATACTACATACTATTCGCCATATCTCCCAAAGTTATTTACATATTTTGACGAAATAAAGCTCAAATTGAAGAGGAAACCCCTCCATTTTGTCCTTTTGCGATAAGGGTCCTTTGCCCTTGAAGAAACGTTAAAATTCCTCTTATAACGTTTGTTTCTCTTTTTTAGTTTTTTCAAAATAAAACAGATTCGATTCCATTATATGTGGCTTTGACACACCATACTGTGGTTAACGAATGATAAAAGAGGAATATGTTACTGTACCATTCAGAAGTACATACAGGACATTCGTTAATATATGCACTTTCTTCACATTTTGAAAACCAATTTATACTTTCTGTACTACAAAGCTGAATTTGGCATCACCCTGTATATTTTTTCCAAATCTCAACCAAATATGCTAACTAAATGTTCTACACATCATCACGAGAAAATAAATGCACAAATTACTACAAACTGCACTAAAAAATGAACGTAGTACCTGTTGCTTTAGAAGAAATAGTTAACCCTCTCACGGCTGATGAGACCACGTGACACTCGTTGTAACTGGAAAATGTATGGCTTCAACCACTAATTTCTTCAATTTTTTTAAAAACTCTCCTATTTGGTATATATATGTTGTTAGGCAACTATTCAACAATATAGCATTTGTCATGCTACATATATATTATATTGTTAATCATTGTTACTATATACTACATACTATTCGCCATATCTCCCAAAGTTATTTACATATTTTGACGAAATAAAGCTCAAATTAAAGAGGAAACCCCTCCATTTTGTCCTTTTGCGATAAGGGTCCTTTGCCCTTGAAGAAACGTTAAAATTCCTCTTATAACGTTTGTTTCTCTTTTTTAGTTTTTTTCAAAATAAAACAGATTCGATTCCATTATATGTGGCTTTGACACACCATACTGTGGTTAACGAATGATAAAAGAGGAATATGTTACTGTACCATTCAGAAGTACATACAGGGCATTCGTTAAGATATGCACTTTCTTCACATTTTGAAAACCAATTTATACTTTCTGTACTTCAAAGCTGAATTTTGCATCACCCTGTATATTTTTTTCAAGTCTCAACCAAATATGCTAACTAAATGTTCTACACATCATTGGGAAAATAAATGCACAAATTACTACAAACTGCATTAAAAATGAACGTAGTACCTGTTGCTTTAGAAGAAATAGTTAACCCTCTCACGGCTGATGAGACCACGTGACACTCGTTGTACTGGAAAATGTATGGCTTCAACCACTAATTTCTTCAATTTTTTTAAAAAACTCTCCTATTTGGTATATATATGTTGTTAGGCAACTATTCAACAATATAGCATATGTCATTCTACATATATATTATATTGTTAATCATTGTTACTATATACTACATACTATTCGCCATATCTCCCAAAGTTATTTACATATTTTGACGAAATAAAGCTAAAATTGAAGAGGAAACCCCTCCATTTTGTCCTTTTGCGATAAGGGTCCTTTGCCCTTGAAGAAACGTTAAAATTCCTCTTATAACGTTTGTTTCTCTTTTTTAGTTTTTTCAAAATAAAACAGATTCGATTCCATTATATGTGGCTTTGACACACTATACTGTGGTTAACGAATGATAAAAGAGGAATATGTTACTGTACCATTCAGAAGTACATACAGGACATTCGTTAATATATGCACTTTCTTCACATTTTGAAAACCAATTTATACTTTCTGTACTACAAAGCTGAATTTGGCATCACCCTGTATATTTTTTCCAAATCTCAACAAAATATGCTAACTAAATGTTCTACACATCATCACGAGAAAATAAATGCACAAATTACTACAAACTGCACTAAAAAATGAACGTAGTACCTGTTGCTTTAGAAGAAATAGTTAACCCTCTCACGGCTGATGAGACCACGTGACACTCGTTGTAACTGGAAAATGTATGGCTTCAACCACTAATTTCTTCAATTTTTTTAAAAACTCACCTATTTGGTATATATATGTTGTTAGGCAACTATTCAACAATATAGCATATGTCATTCTACATATATATTATATTGTTATCCATTGTTACTATATACTACATACTATTCGCCATATCTCCCAAAGTTATTTACATATTTTGACGAAATAAAGCTAAAATTGAAGAGGAAACCCCTCCATTTTGTACGGTTGCGATAAATGTCCTTTGCCCTTCAAGAAACGTTAAAATTCCTCTTATAACGTTTGTTTCTCTTTTTTAGTTTTTTTTTTTCAAAATAAAACAGATTCGATTCCATTATATAGTGGCTTTGACACACCATACTGTGGTTAACGAATGAAAAAAGAGGAATATGTTACTGTGCCATTCAGAAGTACATACAGGGCATTCGTTAATATATGCACTTTCTTCACATTTTGAAAACCAATTTATACTTTCTGTACTACAAAGCTGAATTTTGCATCACCCTGTATATTTTTTCCAAATCTCAACCAAATATGCTAACTAAATGTTCTACACATCATCAGCGGAAAATAAATGCACAAATTACTACAAACTGCACTAAAAAATGAACGTAGTACCTGTTGCTTTAGAAGAAATAATTAACCCTCTCACGGCTGATGAGACCACGTGACACTCGTTGTAACTGGAAAATGTATGGCTTAAACCACTAATTTCTTCAATTTTTTTTAAAAAACTCTCCTATTTGGTATATATATGTTGTTAGGCAACTATTCAACAATATAGCATATGTCATTCTACATATATATTATATTGTTAATCATTGTTACTATATACTACATACTATTCGCCATATCTCCCAAAGTTATTTACATATTTTGACGAAATAAAGCTCAAATTGAAGAGGAAACCCCTCCATTTTGTCCTTTTGCGATAAGGGTCCTTTGCCCTTGAAGAAACGTTAAAATTCCTCTTATAACGTTTTTTTCTCTTTTTTAGTTTTTTCAAAATAAAACAGATTCGATTCCATTATATGTGGCTTTGAGATACCATACTGTGGTTAACGAATGATAAAAGAGGAATATGTTACTGTACCATTCAGAAGTACATACAGGACATTCGTTAATATATGCACTTTCTTCACATTTTGAAAACCAATTTATACTTTCTGTACTACAAAGCTGAATTTGGCATCACCCTGTATATTTTTTCCAAATCTCAACCAAATATGCTAACTAAATGTACTACACATCATCACGAGAAAATAAATGCACAAATTACTACAAACTGCACTAAAAAATGAACGTAGTACCTGTTGCTTTAGAAGAAATAGTTAACCCTCTCACGGCTGATGAGACCACGTGACACTCGTTGTAACTGGAAAATGTATGGCTTCAACCACTAATTTCTTCCATTTTTTTAAAAACTCTCCTATTTGGTATATATATGTTGTTAGGCAACTATTCAACAATATAGCATATGTCATTCTACATATATATTATATTGTTAATCATTGTTACTATATACTACATACTATTCGCCATATCTCCCAAAGTTATTTACATATTTTGACGAAATAAAGCTCAAATTGAAGAGGAAACCCCTCCATTTTGTCCTTTTGCGATAAGGGTCCTTTGCCCTTGAAGAAACGTTAAAATTCCTCTTATAACGTTTGTTTCTCTTTTTTAGTTTTTTCAAAATAAAACAGATTCGATTCCATTATATGTGGCTTTGACACACCATACTGTGGTTAACGAATGATAAAAGAGGAATATGTTACTGTACCATTCAGAAGTACATACAGGACATTCGTTAATATATGCACTTTCTTCACATTTTGAAAACCAATTTATACTTTCTGTACTACAAAGCTGAATTTGGCATCACCCTGTATATTTTTTCCAAATCTCAACCAAATATGCTAACTAAATGTTCTACACATCATCACGAGAAAATAAATGCACAAATTACTACAAACTGCACTAAAAAATGAACGTAGTACCTGTTGCTTTAGAAGAAATAGTTAACCCTCTCACGGCTGATGAGACCACGTGACACTCGTTGTAACTGGAAAATGTATGGCTTCAACCACTAATTTCTTCCATTTTTTTAAAAACTCTCCTATTTGGTATATATATGTTGTTAGGCAACTATTCAACAATATAACATTTGTCATGCTACATATATATTATATTGTTAATCATTGTTACTATATACTACATACTATTCGCCATATCTCCCAAAGTTATTTACATATTTTGACGAAATAAAGCTCAAATTAAAGAGGAAACCCCTCCATTTTGTCCTTTTGCGATAAGGGTCCTTTGCCCTTGAAGAAACGTTAAAATTCCTCTTATAACGTTTTTTTCTCTTTTTTAGTTTTTTCAAAATAAAACAGATTCGATTCCATTATATGTGGCTTTGACACACCATACTGTGGTTAACGAATGATAAAAGAGGAATATGTTACTGTACCATTCAGAAGTACATACAGGACATTCGTTAATATATGCACTTTCTTCACATTTTGAAAACCAATTTATACTTTCTGTACTACAAAGCTGAATTTGGCATCACCCTGTATATTTTTTCCAAATCTCAACCAAATATGCTAACTAAATGTTCTACACATCATCAGCGGAAAATAAATGCACAAATTACTACAAACTGCACTAAAAAATGAACGTAGTACCTGTTGCTTTAGAAGAAATAGTTAACCCTCTCACGGCTGATGAGACCACGTGACACTCGTTGTAACTGGAAAATGTATGGCTTCAACCACTAATTTCTTCAATTTTTTTAAAAACTCTCCTATTTGGTATATATATGTTGTTAGGCAACTATTCAACAATATAGCATTTGTCATGCTACATATATATTATATTGTTATCCATTGTTACTATATACTACATACTATTCGCCATATCTCCCAAAGTTATTTACATATTTTGACGAAATAAAGCTCAAATTAAAGAGCAAACCTATCCATTTTGTACGGTTGCGATATTTCCTTTGCCCTTGAAGAAACGTTAAAATTCCTCCTATAAGGTTTGTTTCTCTTTTTTAGTTTTTTCAAAATAAAACAGATTCGATTCCATTATATAGTGGCTTTGACACACCATACTGTGGTTAACGAATGATAAAAGAGGAATATGTTACTGTGCCATTCAGAAGAACATGCAGGGCATTCGTTAATATATGCACTTTCTTCACATTTTGAAAACCAATTTATACTTTCTGTACTACAAAGCTGAATTTTCCATCACCCTGTATATTTTTTCCAAATCTCAACTAAATATGCTAACTAAATGTTCTACACATCATCACGGGAAAATAAATGCACAAATTACTACAAACTGCATTAAAAAATGAACGTAGTACCTGTTGCTTTAGAAGAAATAGTTAACCCTCTCACGGCTGATGAGACCACGTGACACTCGTTGTAACTGGAAAATGTATGGCTTCAACCACTAATTTCCTCAATTTTTTTAAAAACTCTCCTATTTGGTATATATATGTTGTTAGGCAACTATTCAACAATATAGCATATGTCATTCTACATATATATTATATTGTTATCCATTGTTACTATATACTACATACTATTCGCCATATCTCCCAAAGTTATTTACATATTTTGACGAAATAAAGCTCAAATTGAAGAGGAAACCCCTCCATTTTGTCCTTTTGCGATAAGGGTCCTTTGCCCTTGAAGAAACGTTAAAATTCCTCTTATAACGTTTGTTTCTCTTTTTTAGTTTTTTCAAAATAAAACAGATTCGATTCCATTATATGTGGCTTTGACACACCATACTGTGGTTAACGAATGATAAAAGAGGAATATGTTACTGTACCATTCAGAAGTACATACAGGACATTCGTTAATATATGCACTTTCTTCACATTTTGAAAACCAATTTATACTTTCTGTACTACAAAGCTGAATTTGGCATCACCCTGTATATTTTTTCCAAATCTCAACCAAATATGCTAACTAAATGTTCTACACATCATCACGAGAAAATAAATGCACAAATTACTACAAACTGCACTAAAAAATGAACGTAGTACCTGTTGCTTTAGAAGAAATAGTTAACCCTCTCACGGCTGATGAGACCACGTGACACTCGTTGTAACTGGAAAATGTATGGCTTCAACCACTAATTTCTTCAATTTTTTTTAAAAACTCTCCTATTTGGTATATATATGTTGTTAGGCAACTATTCAACAATATAGCATTTGTCATGCTACATATATATTATATTGTTAATCATTGTTACTATATACTACATACTATTCGCCATATCTCCCAAAGTTATTTACATATTTTGACGAAATAAAGCTCAAATTAAAGAGGAAACCCCTCCATTTTGTCCTTTTGCGATAAGGGTCCTTTGCCCTTGAAGAAACGTTAAAATTCCTCTTATAACGTTTGTTTCTCTTTTTTAGTTTTTTTCAAAATAAAACAGATTCGATTCCATTATATGTGGCTTTGACACACCATACTGTGGTTAACGAATGATAAAAGAGGAATATGTTACTGTACCATTCAGAAGTACATACAGGGCATTCGTTAAGATATGCACTTTCTTCACATTTTGAAAACCAATTTATACTTTCTGTACTTCAAAGCTGAATTTTGCATCACCCTGTATATTTTTTTCAAGTCTCAACCAAATATGCTAACTAAATGTTCTACACATCATTGGGAAAATAAATGCACAAATTACTACAAACTGCATTAAAAATGAACGTAGTACCTGTTGCTTTAGAAGAAATAGTTAACCCTCTCACGGCTGATGAGACCACGTGACACTCGTTGTAACTGGAAAATGTATGGCTTCAACCACTAATTTCTTCAATTTTTTTAAAAAACTCTCCTATTTGGTATATATATGTTGTTAGGCAACTATTCAACAATATAGCATATGTCATTCTACATATATATTATATTGTTAATCATTGTTACTATATACTACATACTATTCGCCATATCTCCCAAAGTTATTTACATATTTTGACGAAATAAAGCTAAAATTGAAGAGGAAACCCCTCCATTTTGTCCTTTTGCGATAAGGGTCCTTTGCCCTTGAAGAAACGTTAAAATTCCTCTTATAACGTTTGTTTCTCTTTTTTAGTTTTTTTCAAAATAAAACAGATTCGATTCCATTATATGTGGCTTTGACACACCATACTGTGGTTAACGAATGATAAAAGAGGAATATGTTACTGTACCATTCAGAAGTACATACAGGACATTCGTTAATATATGCACTTTCTTCACATTTTGAAAAACAATTTATACTTTCTGTACTACAAAGCTGAATTTGGCATCACCCTGTATATTTTTTCCAAATCTCAACAAAATATGCTAACTAAATGTTCTACACATCATCACGAGAAAATAAATGCACAAATTACTACAAACTGCACTAAAAAATGAACGTAGTACCTGTTGCTTTAGAAGAAATAGTTAACCCTCTCACGGCTGATGAGACCACGTGACACTCGTTGTAACTGGAAAATGTATGGCTTCAACCACTAATTTCTTCAATTTTTTTAAAAACTCACCTATTTGGTATATATATGTTGTTAGGCAACTATTCAACAATATAGCATATGTCATTCTACATATATATTATATTGTTATCCATTGTTACTATATACTACATACTATTCGCCATATCTCCCAAAGTTATTTACATATTTTGACGAAATAAAGCTAAAATTGAAGAGGAAACCCCTCCATTTTGCACTTTTGCGATAAGGGTCCTTTGCCCTTGAAGAAACGTTAAAATTCCTTTTATAACGTTTGTTTCTCTTTTTTAGTTTTTTCAAAATAAAACAGATTCGATTCCATTATATAGTGGCTTTGACACACCATACTGTGGTTAACGAATGATAAAAGAGGAATATGTTACTGTACCATTCAGAAGTACATACAGGACATTCGTTAATATATGCACTTTCTTCACATTTTGAAAACCAATTTATACTTTCTGTACTACAAAGCTGAATTTGGCATCACCCTGTATATTTTTTCCAAATCTCAACCAAATATGCTAACTAAATGTACTACACATCATCACGAGAAAATAAATGCACAAATTACTACAAACTGCACTAAAAAATGAACGTAGTACCTGTTGCTTTAGAAGAAATAGTTAACCCTCTCACGGCTGATGAGACCACGTGACACTCGTTGTAACTGGAAAATGTATGGCTTCAACCACTAATTTCTTCAATTTTTTTAAAAACTCACCTATTTGGTATATATATGTTGTTAGGCAACTATTCAACAATATAGCATATGTCATTCTACATATATATTATATTGTTATCCATTGTTACTATATACTACATACTATTCGCCATATCTCCCAAAGTTATTTACATATTTTAACGAAATAAAGCTAAAATTGAAGAGGAAACCCCTCCATTTTGCACTTTTGCGATAAGGGTCCTTTGCCCTTGAAGAAACGTTAAAATTCCTTTTATAACGTTTGTTTCTCTTTTTTAGTTTTTTCAAAATAAAACAGATTCGATTCCATTATATAGTGGCTTTGACACACCATACTGTGGTTAACGAATGATAAAAGAGGAATATGTTACTGTGCCATTCAGAAGAACATGCAGGGCATTCGTTAATATATGCACTTTCTTCACATTTTGAAAACCAATTTATACTTTCTGTACTACAAAGCTGAATTTGGCATCACCCTGTATATTTTTTCCAAATCTCAACTAAATATGCTAACTAAATGTTCTACACATCATCACGGGAAAATAAATGCACAAATTACTACAAACTGCATTAAAAAATGAACGTAGTTCCTGTTGCTTTAGAAGAAATAGTTAACCCTCTCACGGCTGATGAGACCACGTGACACTCGTTGTAACTGGAAAATGTATGGCTTCAACCACTAATTTCCTCAATTTTTTTAAAAACTCTCCTATTTGGTATATATATGTTGTTAGGCAACTATTCAACAATATAGCATATGTCATTCTACATATATATTATATTGTTATCCATTGTTACTATATACTACATACTATTCGCCATATCTCCCAAAGTTATTTACATATTTTGACGAAATAAAGCTAAAATTGAAGAGGAAACCCCTCCATTTTGTCCTTTTGCGATAAGGGTCCTTTGCCCTTGAAGAAACGTTAAAATTCCTCTTATAACGTTTTTTTCTCTTTTTTAGTTTTTTCAAAATAAAACAGATTCGATTCCATTATATGTGGCTTTGACACACCATACTGTGGTTAACGAATGATAAAAGAGGAATATGTTATTGTACCATTCAGAAGTACATACAGGACATTCGTTAATATATGCACTTTCTTCACATTTTGAAAACCAATTTATACTTTCTGTACTACAAAGCTGAATTTGGCATCACCCTGTATATTTTTTCCAAATCTCAACCAAATATGCTAACTAAATGTTCTACACATCATCACGAGAAAATAAATGCACAAATTACTACAAAATGCACTAAAAAATGAACGTAGTACCTGTTGCTTTAGAAGAAATAGTTAACGCTCTCACGGCTGATGAGACCACGTGACACTCGTTGTAACTGGAAAATGTATGCCTTCAACCACTAATTTCTTCAATTTTTTTTAAAAACTCTCCTATTTGGTATATATATGTTGTTAGGCAACTATTCAACAATATAGCATTTGTCATGCTACATATATATTATATTGTTATCCATTGCTACTATATACTACATACTATTCGCCATATCTCCCAAAGTTATTTACATATTTTGACGAAATAAAGCTCAAATTGAAGAGGAAACCCCTCCATTTTGTACGGTTGCGATAAATGTCCTTTGCCCTTCAAGAAACGTTAAAATTCCTCTTATAACGTTTGTTTCTCTTTTTCAGTTTTTTTTTCAAAATAAAACAGATTCGATTCCATTATATAGTGGCTTTGACACACCATACTGTGGTTAACGAATGAAAAAAGAGGAATATGTTACTGTGCCATTCAGAAGTACATACAGGGCATTCGTTAATATATGCACTTTCTTCACATTTTGAAAACCAATTTATACTTTCTGTACTACAAAGCTGAATTTTGCATCACCCTGTATATTTTTTCCAAATCTCAACCAAATATGCTAACTAAATGTTCTACACATCATCAGCGGAAAATAAATGCACAAATTACTACAAACTGCACTAAAAAATGAACGTAGTACCTGTTGCTTTAGAAGAAATAATTAACCCTCTCACGGCTGATGAGACCACGTGACACTCGTTGTAACTGGAAAATGTATGGCTTCAACCACTAATTTCTTCAATTTTTTTTTAAAAACTCTCCTATTTGGTATATATATGTTGTTAGGCAACTATTCAACAATATAGCATATGTCATTCTACATATATATTATATTGTTAATCATTGTTACTATATACTACATACTATTCGCCATATCTCCCAAAGTTATTTACATATTTTGACGAAATCAAGCTCAAATTGAAGAGGAAACCCCTCCATTTTGTCCTTTTGCGATAAGGGTCCTTTGCCCTTGAAGAAACGTTAAAATTCCTCTTATAACGTTTTTTTCTCTTTTTTAGTTTTTTCAAAATAAAACAAATTCGATTCCATTATATGTGGCTTTGACACACCATACTGTGGTTAACGAATGATAAAAGAGGAATATGTTACTGTACCATTCAGAAGTACATACAGGACATTCGTTAATATATGCACTTTCTTCACATTTTGAAAACCAATTTATACTTTCTGTACTACAAAGCTGAATTTGGCATCACCCTGTATATTTTTTCCAAATCTCAACCAAATATGCTAACTAAATGTACTACACATCATCACGAGAAAATAAATGCACAAATTACTACAAACTGCACTAAAAAATGAACGTAGTACCTGTTGCTTTAGAAGAAATAGTTAACCCTCTCACGGCTGATGAGACCACGTGACACTCGTTGTAACTGGAAAATGTATGGCTTCAACCACTAATTTCTTCAATTTTTTTAAAAACTCACCTATTTGGTATATATATGTTGTTAGGCAACTATTCAACAATATAGCATATGTCATTCTACATATATATTATATTGTTATCCATTGTTACTATATACTACATACTATTCGCCATATCTCCCAAAGTTATTTACATATTTTAACGAAATAAAGCTAAAATTGAAGAGGAAACCCCTCCATTTTGCACTTTTGCGATAAGGGTCCTTTGCCCTTGAAGAAACGTTAAAATTCCTTTTATAACGTTTGTTTCTCTTTTTTAGTTTTTTCAAAATAAAACAGATTCGATTCCATTATATAGTGGCTTTGACACACCATACTGTGGTTAACGAATGATAAAAGAGGAATATGTTACTGTGCCATTCAGAAGAACATGCAGGGCATTCGTTAATATATGCACTTTCTTCACATTTTGAAAACCAATTTATACTTTCTGTACTACAAAGCTGAATTTTGCATCACCCTGTATATTTTTTCCAAATCTCAACTAAATATGCTAACTAAATGTTCTACACATCATCACGGGAAAATAAATGCACAAATTACTACAAACTGCATTAAAAAATGAACGTAGTTCCTGTTGCTTTAGAAGAAATAGTTAACCCTCTCACGGCTGATGAGACCACGTGACACTCGTTGTAACTGGAAAATGTATGGCTTCAACCACTAATTTCCTCAATTTTTTTAAAAACTCTCCTATTTGGTATATATATGTTGTTAGGCAACTATTCAACAATATAGCATATGTCATTCTACATATATATTATATTGTTATCCATTGTTACTATATACTACATACTATTCGCCATATCTCCCAAAGTTATTTACATATTTTGACGAAATAAAGCTAAAATTGAAGAGGAAACCCCTCCATTTTGTCCTTTTGCGATAAGGGTCCTTTGCCCTTGAAGAAACGTTAAAATTCCTCTTATAACGTTTTTTTCTCTTTTTTAGTTTTTTCAAAATAAAACAGATTCGATTCCATTATATGTGGCTTTGACACACCATACTGTGGTTAACGAATGATAAAAGAGGAATATGTTACTGTACCATTCAGAAGTACATACAGGACATTCGTTAATATATGCACTTTCTTCACATTTTGAAAACCAATTTATACTTTCTGTACTACAAAGCTGAATTTGGCATCACCCTGTATATTTTTTCCAAATCTCAACCAAATATGCTAACTAAATGTTCTACACATCATCACGAGAAAATAAATGCACAAATTACTACAAACTGCACTAAAAAATGAACGTAGTACCTGTTGCTTTAGAAGAAATAGTTAACCCTCTCACGGCTGATGAGACCACGTGACACTCGTTGTAACTGGAAAATGTATGGCTTCAACCACTAATTTCTTCAATTTTTTTAAAAACTCTCCTATTTGGTATATATATGTTGTTAGGCAACTATTCAACAATATAGCATTTGTCATGCTACATATATATTATATTGTTATCCATGTTACTATATACTACATACTATTCGCCATATCTCCCAAAGTTATTTACATATTTTGACGAAATAAAGCTCAAATTGAAGAGCAAACCTATCCATTTTGTACGGTTGCGATATTTCCTTTGCCCTTGAAGAAACGTTAAAATTCCTCCTATAAGGTTTGTTTCTCTTTTTTAGTTTTTTCAAAATAAAACAGATTCGATTCCATTATATAGTGGCTTTGACACACCATACTGTGGTTAACGAATGATAAAAGAGGAATATGTTACTGTGCCATTCAGAAGAACATGCAGGGCATTCGTTAATATATGCACTTTCTTCACATTTTGAAAACCAATTTATACTTTCTGTACTACAAAGCTGAATTTTGCATCACCCTGTATATTTTTTCCAAATCTCAACTAAATATGCTAACTAAATGTTCTACACATCATCACGGGAAAATAAATGCACAAATTACTACAAACTGCATTAAAAAATGAACGTAGTACCTGTTGCTTTAGAAGAAATAGTTAACCCTCTCACGGCTGATGAGACCACGTGACACTCGTTGTAACTGGAAAATGTATGGCTTCAACCACTAATTTCCTCAATTTTTTTAAAAACTCTCCTATTTGGTATATATATGTTGTTAGGCAACTATTCAACAATATAGCATATGTCATTCTACATATATATTATATTGTTATCCATTGTTACTATATACTACATACTATTCGCCATATCTCCCAAAGTTATTTACATATTTTGACGAAATAAAGCTAAAATTGAAGAGGAAACCCCTCCATTTTGTCCTTTTGCGATAAGGGTCCTTTGCCCTTGAAGAAACGTTAAAATTCCTCTTATAACTTTTGTTTCTCTTTTTTAGTTTTTTCAAAATAAAACAGATTCGATTCCATTATATGTGGCTTTGACACACCATACTGTGGTTAACGAATGATAAAAGAGGTATATGTTATTGTACCATTCAGAAGTACATACAGGACATTCGTTAATATATGCACTTTCTTCACATTTTGAAAACCAATTTATACTTTCTGTACTACAAAGCTGAATTTGGCATCACCCTGTATATTTTTTCCAAATCTCAACCAAATATGCTAACTAAATGTTCTACACATCATCACGAGAAAATAAATGCACAAATTACTACAAACTGCACTAAAAAATGAACGTAGTACCTGTTGCTTTAGAAGAAATAGTTAACCCTCTCACGGCTGATGAGACCACGTGACACTCGTTGTAACTGGAAAATGTATGCCTTCAACCACTAATTTCTTCAATTTTTTTTAAAAACTCTCCTATTTGGTATATATATGTTGTTAGGCAACTATTCAACAATATAGCATTTGTCATGCTACATATACAGGGTGGGCCATTTTAATTAATCCACGGAAATATCTGAAAAATGATAAAACATAGAAGAAATTTTTGAAGTACACGTTATATATTGCTAAGGGGGAAAACCAATTCCGCCAAAAGTACCCCTCTCCGCCCACCGTAAATGGGGTAACGGGGGGTAACTTTGAAATGTCAAATGGGAACATGGGTCGAGTAATACCTCGTTCGAAAGGTCTTGGAAAACTAAGTAACGCTGTACCAAAAGATGTTTCATATTGTGCACCAGTTTCAAAATGGCCGCCATGATATGGTTCGGAAACTCCAGTACCCGTAGTATGAAAACCATGGAAGGTAAATGAATGGAACAAAATTGAAATACGTAAATATTATAGGGCATATCGAATGACGTAATCCCTGTGATCCCAGTGGCCTCCCTGAAGGGGTCTTGTGGGCTAACTTCAAAATTTCAATGTCCGATCGGACAACGGTTCGGGCGTACGCTTGACCTACCCAATGCTGTTTGGAAGGCAGACTTCATGCATAGAGAATTGGTGCACTAAGTTAACGCGGATGGCTACAGTTACGTTTTGATTAACTATTAGCATTCATGTCATATTGTGAGCTTGAGGGACGAAACGGTGTGTACGTATATTCCCGAAATGCTTTCTGAATAACCAGCACGCATTGCATAAAAGTTTCTCTTTTTTTAGTCACTACAGCGTCATCCTTACAAACAAATGTTTCAACCACACCATACCTATTTGTAAGGTTAGCCTTAATTTACGAATTAAAGTAGAGTTCTCGTTTGAACTTTCACTTTACTTTCCACCCCACTCACATACAGAGCGCAGGGAGAGATTATTTTGCAGGACTTGGATTTTTCTCTATACATTATGGCAATTTTACTCTAATATTTTTTATCTCTGTTGTATTATTCTCGAGCCTTGGAACGCCTCCGTGGTTTTCCTATTTAATTTTCGTTATTTTCATTTATGTCTAGCCGTATTCATATTATGGGCACTAGACGTTTTCTTAGACACAGTCACCATGTCTTTGCGATCATTTTGAAAACGGTGTCTCATGTCGAAAATTTTCTTACAGAAGCTGTTTGATATTAATTTGTCTATGTAACGTGATGTTACTCGCTTCAAGCTGCTATTTGAAATTTTTCAAGTTGGCCCCGGATACCTTTCAGTTGGCCCTTGGAGTCACCCCGACAACACCTTTCGATGTGCCTTACGTCAGTTAGCTACTCCAGTTTTCCTTTTGTTGATTTATCTCCAATCGCTTTCATACTACGAGTACTAAACCTTTTCTCTGACACGGATACTATGTTTCGGCGGCCTTTTGAGAACACTGCCATTTCACATCAATCGTTTTCTCCTGCAATATGTTAGATTTTGCAAGATTTATCGAACGAGGTACCACTCGACTCATGTTACTATTTGAAATTTTGAAGTTAGCCCCCAAGACCCCTTTAGGGAAGCCACTGGGTTCACAGGGACCACACCGTTCGATATGCCCTATGATATTTACGTATTTCAATTTTGTTCCATTCATTTACCTTCCATGGTTTTCACACTACGGGTACTGGAGTTTCCGAACGATATCATGGCGGCCATTTTGAAACCGGTGCAAACAATATGGAACATCTTTTGGTACAGCGTTACTTAGTTTTCCAAGACCTTTCGAACGAGGTATTACTCGACCCATGTTCCCATTTGACATTTCAAAGTTACCCCCCGTTACCCCCATTTAGGGGAGGCGGAGAGGGGTACTTTTGGTGGAATTGGGTTTCCCCCTTGGCAATATATAACGTGTGCTTGAAACATTTCTTCTATGTTTTATCATTTTTCAGATATTTCCGTGGATTAATTAAAATGGCCCACCCTGTATATTATATTGTTATCCATTGTTACTATATACTACATACTATTCGCCATATCTCCCAAAGTTATTTACATATTTTGACGAAATAAAGCTCAAATTGAAGAGGAAACCCCTCCATTTTGTACGGTTGCGATAAATGTCCTTTGCCCTTCAAGAAACGTTAAAATTCCTCTTATAACGTTTGTTTCTCTTTTTTAGTTTTTTTTTTCAAAATAAAACAGATTCGATTCCATTATATAGTGGCTTTGACACACCATACTGTGGTTAACGAATGAAAAAAGAGGAATATGTTACTGTGCCATTCAGAAGTACATACAGGGCATTCGTTAATATATGCACTTTCTTCACATTTTGAAAACCAATTTATACTTTCTGTACTACAAAGCTGAATTTTGCATCACCCTGTATATTTTTTCCAAATCTCAACCAAATATGCTAACTAAATGTTCTACACATCATCAGCGGAAAATAAATGCACAAATTACTACAAACTGCACTAAAAAATGAACGTAGTACCTGTTGCTTTAGAAGAAATAATTAACCCTCTCACGGCTGATGAGACCACGTGACACTCGTTGTAACTGGAAAATATATGGCTTAAACCACTAATTTCTTCAATTTTTTTTTAAAAACTCTCCTATTTGGTATATATATGTTGTTAGGCAACTATTCAACAATATAGCATATGTCATTCTACATATATATTATATTGTTAATCATTGTTACTATATACTACATACTATTCGCCATATCTCCCAAAGTTATTTACATATTTTGACGAAATAAAGCTAAAATTGAAGAGGAAACACCTCCATTTTGTCCTTTTGCGATAAGGGTCCTTTGCCCTTGAAGAAACGTTAAAATTCCTCTTATAACGTTTGTTTCTCTTTTTTAGTTTTTTCAAAATAAAACAGATTCGATTCCATTATATGTGGCTTTGAGATACCATACTGTGGTTAACGAATGATAAAAGAGGAATATGTTACTGTACCATTCAGAAGTACATACAGGACATTCGTTAATATATGCACTTTCTTCACATTTTGAAAACCAATTTATACTTTCTGTACTACAAAGCTGAATTTGGCATCACCCTGTATATTTTTTCCAAATCTCAACCAAATATGCTAACTAAATGTACTACACATCATCACGAGAAAATAAATGCACAAATTACTACAAACTGCACTAAAAAATGAACGTAGTACCTGTTGCTTTAGAAGAAATAGTTAACCCTCTCACGGCTGATGAGACCACGTGACACTCGTTGTAACTGGAAAATGTATGGCTTCAACCACTAATTTCTTCAATTTTTTTAAAAACTCTCCTATTTGGTATATATATGTTGTTAGGCAACTATTCAACAATATAGCATATGTCATTCTACATATATATTATATTGTTAATCATTGTTACTATATACTACATACTATTCGCCATATCTCCCAAAGTTATTTACATATTTTGACAAAATAAAGCTAAAATTGAAGAGGAAACCCCTCCATTTTGTCCTTTTGCGATAAGGGTCCTTTGCCCTTGAAGAAACGTTAAAATTCCTCTTATAACGTTTGTTTCTCTTTTTTAGTTTTTTCAAAATAAAACAGATTCGATTCCATTATATGTGGCTTTGACACACCATACTGTGGTTAACGAATGATAAAAGAGGAATATGTTACTGTACCATTCAGAAGTACATACAGGACATTCGTTAAGATATGCACTTTCTTCACATTTTGAAAACCAATTTATACTTTCTGTACTACAAAGCTGAATTTGGCATCACCCTGTATATTTTTTCCAAATCTCAACCAAATATGCTAACTAAATGTTCTACACATCATCACGAGAAAATAAATGCACAAATTACTACAAACTGCACTAAAAAATGAACGTAGTACCTGTTGCTTTAGAAGAAATAGTTAACCCTCTCACGGCTGATGAGACCACGTGACACTCGTTGTAACTGGAAAATGTATGGCTTCAACCACTAATTTCCTCAATTTTTTTAAAAACTCTCCTATTTGGTATATATATATGTTGTTAGGCAACTATTCAACAATATAGCATATGTCATTCTACATATATATTATATTGTTATCCATTGTTACTATATACTACATACTATTCGCCATATCTCCCAAAGTTATTTACATATTTTGACGAAATAAAGCTAAAATTGAAGAGGAAACCCCTCCATTTTGTCCTTTTGCGATAAGGGTCCTTTGCCCTTGAAGAAACGTTAAAATTCCTCTTATAACGTTTTTTTCTCTTTTTTAGTTTTTTCAAAATAAAACAGATTCGATTCCATTATATGTGGCTTTGACACACCATACTGTGGTTAACGAATGATAAAAGAGGAATATGTTACTGTACCATTCAGAAGTACATACAGGACATTCGTTAATATATGCACTTTCTTCACATTTTGAAAACCAATTTATACTTTCTGTACTACAAAGCTGAATTTGGCATCACCCTGTATATTTGTTCCAAATCTCAACCAAATATGCTAACTAAATGTTCTACACATCATCACGAGAAAATAAATGCACAAATTACTACAAACTGCACTAAAAAATGAACGTAGCACCTGTTGCTTTAGAAGAAATAGTTAACCCTCTCACGGCTGATGAGACCACGTGACACTCGTTGTAACTGGAAAATGTATGGCTTCAACCACTAATTTCTTCAATTTTTTTAAAAACTCTCCTATTTGGTATATATATGTTGTTAGGCAACTATTCAACAATATAGCATTTGTCATGCTACATATATATTATATTGTTATCCATTGTTACTATATACTACATACTATTCGCCATATCTCCCAAAGTTATTTACATATTTTGACGAAATAAAGCTCAAATTGAAGAGGAAACCCCTCCATTTTGTCCTTTTGCGATAAGGGTCCTTTGCCCTTGAAGAAACGTTAAAATTCCTCTTATAACGTTTGTTTCTCTTTTTTAGTTTTTTCAAAATAAAACAGATTCGATTCCATTATATGTGGCTTTGACACACCATACTGTGGTTAACGAATGATAAAAGAGGAATATGTTACTGTACCATTCAGAAGTACATACAGGACATTCGTTAATATATGCACTTTCTTCACATTTTGAAAACCAATTTATACTTTCTGTACTACAAAGCTGAATTTGGCATCACCCTGTATATTTTTTCCAAATCTCAACCAAATATGCTAACTAAATGTTCTACACATCATCACGGGAAAATAAATGCACAAATTACTACAAACTGCATTAAAAAATGAACGTAGTACCTGTTGCTTTAGAAGAAATAGTTAACCCTCTCACGGCTGATGAGACCACGTGACACTCGTTGTAACTGGAAAATGTATGGCTTCAACCACTAATTTCCTCAATTTTTTTAAAAACTCTCCTATTTGGTATATATATGTTGTTAGGCAACTATTCAACAATATAGCATATGTCATTCTACATATATATTATATTGTTATCCATTGTTACTATATACTACATACTATTCGCCATATCTCCCAAAGTTATTTACATATTTTGACGAAATAAAGCTAAAATTTAAGAGGAAACCCCTCCATTTTGTCCTTTTGCGATAAGGGTCCTTTGCTTTTGAAGAAACGTTAAAATTCCTCTTATAACGTTTGTTTCTCTTTTTTAGTTTTTTCAAAATAAAACAGATTCGATTCCATTATATGTGGCTTTGACACACCATACTCTGCTTAACGAATGATAAAAGAGGAATATGTTACTGTACCATTCAGAAGTACATACAGGACATTCGTTAATATATGCACATTCTTCACATTTTGAAAACCAATTTATACTTTCTGTACTACAAAGCTGAATTTGGCATCACCCTGTATATTTTTTCCAAATCTCAACTAAATATGCTAACTAAATGTTCTACACATCATCACGGGAAAATAAATGCACAAATTACTACAAACTGCATTAAAAAATGAACGTAGTTCCTGTTGCTTTAGAAGAAATAGTTAACCCTCTCACGGCTGATGAGACCACGTGACACTCGTTGTAACTGGAAAATGGATGGCTTCAACCACTAATTTCCTCAATTTTTTTAAAAACTCTCCTATTTGGTATATATATATGTTGTTAGGCAACTATTCAACAATATAGCATATGTCATTCTACATATATATTATATTGTTATCCATTGTTACTATATACTACATACTATTCGCCATATCTCCCAAAGTTATTTACATATTTTGACGAAATAAAGCTAAAATTGAAGAGGAAACCCCTCCATTTTGTCCTTTTGCGATAAGGGTCCTTTGCCCTTGAAGAAACGTTAAAATTCCTCTTATAACGTTTTTTTCTCTTTTTTAGTTTTTTCAAAATAAAACAGATTCGATTCCATTATATGTGGCTTTGACACACCATACTGTGGTTAACGAATGATAAAAGAGGAATATGTTACTGTACCATTCAGAAGTACATACAGGACATTCGTTAATATATGCACTTTCTTCACATTTTGAAAACCAATTTATACTTTCTGTACTACAAAGCTGAATTTGGCATCACCCTGTATATTTTTTCCAAATCTCAACCAAATATGCTAACTAAATGTTCTACACATCATCACGAGAAAATAAATGCACAAATTACTACAAACTGCACTAAAAAATGAACGTAGCACCTGTTGCTTTAGAAGAAATAGTTAACCCTCTCACGGCTGATGAGACCACGTGACACTCGTTGTAACTGGAAAATGTATGGCTTCAACCACTAATTTCTTCAATTTTTTTAAAAACTCTCCTATTTGGTATATATATGTTGTTAGGCAACTATTCAACAATATAGCATTTGTCATGCTACATATATATTATATTGTTATCCATTGTTACTATATACTACATACTATTCGCCATATCTCCCAAAGTTATTTACATATTTTGACGAAATAAAGCTCAAATTGAAGAGCAAACCTATCCATTTTGTACGGTTGCGATATTTCCTTTGCCCTTGAAGAAACGTTAAAATTCCTCCTATAAGGTTTGTTTCTCTTTTTTAGTTTTTTCAAAATAAAACAGATTCGATTCCATTATATAGTGGCTTTGACACACCATACTGTGGTTAACGAATGATAAAAGAGGAATATGTTACTGTGCCATTCAGAAGAACATGCAGGGCATTCGTTAATATATGCACTTTCTTCACATTTTGAAAACCAATTTATACTTTCTGTACTACAAAGCTGAATTTTGCATCACCCTGTATATTTTTTCCAAATCTCAACTAAATATGCTAACTAAATGTTCTACACATCATCACGGGAAAATAAATGCACAAATTACTACAAACTGCATTAAAAAATGAACGTAGTACCTGTTGCTTTAGAAGAAATAGTTAACCCTCTCACGGCTGATGAGACCACGTGACACTCGTTGTAACTGGAAAATGTATGGCTTCAACCACTAATTTCCTCAATTTTTTTAAAAACTCTCCTATTTGGTATATATATGTTGTTAGGCAACTATTCAACAATATAGCATATGTCATTCTACATATATATTATATTGTTATCCATTGTTACTATATACTACATACTATTCGCCATATCTCCCAAAGTTATTTACATATTTTGACGAAATAAAGCTAAAATTGAAGAGGAAACCCCTCCATTTTGTCCTTTTGCGATAAGGGTCCTTTGCCCTTGAAGAAACGTTAAAATTCCTCTTATAACTTTTGTTTCTCTTTTTTAGTTTTTTCAAAATAAAACAGATTCGATTCCATTATATGTGGCTTTGACACACCATACTGTGGTTAACGAATGATAAAAGAGGAATATGTTATTGTACCATTCAGAAGTACATACAGGACATTCGTTAATATATGCACTTTCTTCACATTTTGAAAACCAATTTATACTTTCTGTACTACAAAGCTGAATTTGGCATCACACTGTATATTTTTTCCAAATCTCAACCAAATATGCTAACTAAATGTTCTACACATCATCACGAGAAAATAAATGCACAAATTACTACAAACTGCACTAAAAAATGAACGTAGTACCTGTTGCTTTAGAAGAAATAGTTAACCCTCTCACGGCTGATGAGACCACGTGACACTCGTTGTAACTGGAAAATGTATGCCTTCAACCACTAATTTCTTCAATTTTTTTTAAAAACTCTCCTATTTGGTATATATATGTTGTTAGGCAACTATTCAACAATATAGCATTTGTCATGCTACATATATATTATATTGTTATCCATTGTTACTATATACTACATACTATTCGCCATATCTCCCAAAGTTATTTACATATTTTGACGAAATAAAGCTCAAATTAAAGAGGAAACCCCTCCATTTTGTCCTTTTGCGATAAGGGTCCTTTGCCCTTGAAGAAACGTTAAAATTCCTCTTATAACGTTTTTTTCTCTTTTTTAGTTTTTTCAAAATAAAACAGATTCGATTCCATTATATGTGGCTTTGAGATACCATACTGTGGTTAACGAATGATAAAAGAGGAATATGTTACTGTACCATTCAGAAGTACATACAGGACATTCGTTAATATATGCACTTTCTTCACATTTTGAAAACCAATTTATACTTTCTGTACTACAAAGCTGAATTTGGCATCACCCTGTATATTTTTTCCAAATCTCAACCAAATATGCTAACTAAATGTACTACACATCATCACGAGAAAATAAATGCACAAATTACTACAAACTGCACTAAAAAATGAACGTAGTACCTGTTGCTTTAGAAGAAATAGTTAACCCTCTCACGGCTGATGAGACCACGTGACACTCGTTGTAACTGGAAAATGTATGGCTTCAACCACTAATTTCTTCAATTTTTTTAAAAACTCTCCTATTTGGTATATATATGTTGTTAGGCAACTATTCAACAATATAGCATATGTCATTCTACATATATATTATATTGTTAATCATTGTTACTATATACTACATACTATTCGCCATATCTCCCAAAGTTATTTACATATTTTGACGAAATAAAGCTAAAATTGAAGAGGAAACCCCTCCATTTTGTCCTTTTGCGATAAGGGTCCTTTGCCCTTGAAGAAACGTTAAAATTCCTCTTATAACGTTTGTTTCTCTTTTTTAGTTTTTTCAAAATAAAACAGATTCGATTCCATTATATGTGGCTTTGACACACCATACTGTGGTTAACGAATGATAAAAGAGGAATATGTTACTGTACCATTCAGAAGTACATACAGGACATTCGTTAATATATGCACTTTCTTCACATTTTGAAAACCAATTTATACTTTCTGTACTACAAAGCTGAATTTGGCATCACCCTGTATATTTTTTCCAAATCTCAACCAAATATGCTAACTAAATTTTCTACACATCATCACGAGAAAATAAATGCACAAATTACTACAAACTGCACTAAAAAATGAACGTAGTACCTGTTGCTTTAGAAGAAATAGTTAACCCTCTCACGGCTGATGAGACCACGTGACACTCGTTGTAACTGGAAAATATATGGCTTCAACCACTAATTTCTTCAATTTTTTTAAAAACTCTCCTATTTGGTATATATATGTTGTTAGGCAACTATTCAACAATATAGCATATGTCATTCTACATATATATTATATTGTTAATCATTGTTACTATATACTACATACTATTCGCCATATCTCCCAAAGTTATTTACATATTTTGACGAAATAAAGCTAAAATTGAAGAGGAAACCCCTCCATTTTGTCCTTTTGCGATAAGGGTCCTTTGCCCTTGAAGAAACGTTAAAATTCCTCTTATAACGTTTGTTTCTCTTTTTTAGTTTTTTCAAAATAAAACAGATTCGATTCCATTATATGTGGCTTTGACACACCATACTGTGGTTAACGAATGATAAAAGAGGAATATGTTACTGTACCATTCAGAAGTACATACAGGACATTCGTTAATATATGCACTTTCTTCACATTTTGAAAACCAATTTATACTTTCTGTACTACAAAGCTGAATTTGCCATCACCCTGTATATTTTTTCCAAATCTCAACCAAATATGCTAACTAAATGTTCTACACATCATCACGAGAAAATAAATGCACAAATTACTACAAACTGCACTAAAAAATGAACGTAGTACCTGTTGCTTTAGAAGAAATAGTTAACCCTCTCACGGCTGATGAGACCACGTGACACTCGTTGTAACTGGAAAATATATGGCTTCAACCACTAATTTCTTCAATTTTTTTAAAAACTCTCCTATTTGGTATATATATGTTGTTAGGCAACTATTCAACAATATAGCATATGTCATTCTACATATATATTATATTGTTAATCATTGTTACTATATACTACATACTATTCGCCATATCTCCCAAAGTTATTTACATATTTTGACGAAATAAAGCTAAAATTGAAGAGGAAACCCCTCCATTTTGTCCTTTTGCGATAAGGGTCCTTTGCCCTTGAAGAAACGTTAAAATTCCTCTTATAACGTTTGTTTCTCTTTTTTAGTTTTTTCAAAATAAAACAGATTCGATTCCATTATATGTGGCTTTGACACACCATACTGTGGTTAACGAATGATAAAAGAGGAATATGTTACTGTACCATTCAGAAGTACATACAGGACATTCGTTAATATATGCACTTTCTTCACATTTTGAAAACCAATTTATACTTTCTGTACTACAAAGCTGAATTTGCCATCACTCTGTATATTTTTTCCAAATCTCAACCAAATATGCTACTAAATGTTCTACACATCATCACGAGAAAATAAATGCACAAATTACTACAAACTGCACTAAAAAATGAACGTAGTACCTGTTGCTTTAGAAGAAATAGTTAACCCCTTCACGGCTGATGAGACCACGTGACACTCGTTGTAACTGGAAAATGTATGGCTTCAACCACTAATTTCTTCAATTTTTTTAAAAACTCTCCTATTTGGTATATATATGTTGTTAGGCAACTATTCAACAATATAGCATATGTCATTCTACATATATATTATATTGTTATCCATTGTTACTATATACTACATACTATTCGCCATATCTCCCAAAGTTATTTACATATTTTGACGAAATAAAGCTAAAATTGAAGAGGAAACCCCTCCATTTTGTCCTTTTGAATAAGGGTCCTTTGCCCTTGAAGAAACGTTAAAATTCCTCTTATAACGTTTGTTTCTCTTTTTTAGTTTTTTCAAAATAAAACAGATTCGATTCCATTATATGTGGCTTTGACACACCATACTGTGGTTAACGAATGACAAAAGAGGAATATGTTACTGTACCATTCAGAAGTACATACAGGACATTCGTTAATATATGCACTTTCTTCACATTTTGAAAACCAATTTATACTTTCTGTACTACAAAGCTGAATTTGCCATCACTCTGTATATCTTTTCCAAATCTCAACCAAATATGCTACTAAATGTTCTACACATCATCACGAGAAAATAAATGCACAAATTACTACAAACTGCACTAAAAAATGAACGTAGTACCTGTTGCTTTAGAAGAAATAGTTAACCCCTTCACGGCTGATGAGACCACGTGACACTCGTTGTAACTGGAAAATGTATGGCTTCAACCACTAATTTCTGCAATTTTTTTAAAAACTCTCCTATTTGGTATATATATGTTGTTAGGCAACTATTCAACAATATAGCATATGTCATTCTACATATATATTATATTGTTATCCATTGTTACTATATACTACATACTATTCGCCATATCTCCCAAAGTTATTTACATATTTTGACGAAATAAAGCTCAAATTGAAGAGGAAACCCCTCCATTTTGTCCTTTTGCGATAAGGGTCCTTTGCCCTTGAAGAAACGTTAAAATTCCTTTTATAACGTTTGTTTCTCTTTTTTAATTTTTTCAAAATAAAACAGATTCGATTCCATTATATGTGGCTTTGACACACCATACTGTGGTTAACGAATGATAAAAGAGGAATATGTTACTGTACCATTCAGAAGTACATACAGGACATTCGTTAATATATGCACTTTCTTCACATTTTGAAAACCAATTTATACTTTCAGTACTACAAAGCTGAATTTGGCATCACCCTGTATATTTTTTCCAAATCTCAACCAAATATGCTAACTATATGTTCTACACATCATCACGAGAAAATAAATGCACAAATTACTACAAACTGCACTAAAAAATGAACGTAGTACCTGTTGCTTTAGGAGAAATAGTTAACCCTCTCACGGCTGATGAGACCACGTGACACTCGTTGTAACTGGAAAATGTATGGCTTCAACCACTAATTTCTTCAATTTTTTTAAAAACTCTCCTATTTGGTATATATATGTTGTTAGGCAACTATTCAACAATATAGCATTTGTCATGCTACATATATATTATATTGTTATCCATTGTTACTATATACTACATACTATTCGCCATATCTCCCAAAGTTATTTACATATTTTGACGAAATAAAGCTAAAATTGAAGAGGAAACCCCTCCATTTTGTCCTTTTGCGATAAGGGTCCTTTGCCCTTGAAGAAACGTTAAAATTCCTCTTATAACTTTTGTTTCTCTTTTTTAGTTTTTTCAAAATAAAACAGATTCGATTCCATTATATGTGGCTTTGACACACCATACTGTGGTTAACGAATGATAAAAGAGGAATATGTTATTGTACCATTCAGAAGTACATACAGGACATTCGTTAATATATGCACTTTCTTCACATTTTGAAAACCAATTTATACTTTCTGTACTACAAAGCTGAATTTGGCATCACCCTGTATATTTTTTCCAAATCTCAACCAAATATGCTAACTAAATGTTCTACACATCATCACGAGAAAATAAATGCACAAATTACTACAAACTGCACTAAAAAATGAACGTAGTACCTGTTGCTTTAGAAGAAATAGTTAACCCTCTCACGGCTGATGAGACCACGTGACACTCGTTGTAACTGGAAAATGTATGCCTTCAACCACTAATTTCTTCAATTTTTTTTAAAAACTCTCCTATTTGGTATATATATGTTGTTAGGCAACTATTCAACAATATAGCATTTGTCATGCTACATATATATTATATTGTTATCCATTGTTACTATATACTACATACTATTCGCCATATCTCCCAAAGTTATTTACATATTTTGACGAAATAAAGCTCAAATTAAAGAGGAAACCCCTCCATTTTGTCCTTTTGCGATAAGGGTCCTTTGCCCTTGAAGAAACGTTAAAATTCCTCTTATAACGTTTTTTTCTCTTTTTTAGTTTTTTCAAAATAAAACAGATTCGATTCCATTATATGTGGCTTTGAGATACCATACTGTGGTTAACGAATGATAAAAGAGGAATATGTTACTGTACCATTCAGAAGTACATACAGGACATTCGTTAATATATGCACTTTCTTCACATTTTGAAAACCAATTTATACTTTCTGTACTACAAAGCTGAATTTGGCATCACCCTGTATATTTTTTCCAAATCTCAACCAAATATGCTAACTAAATGTACTACACATCATCACGAGAAAATAAATACACAAATTACTACAAACTGCACTAAAAAATGAACGTAGTACCTGTTGCTTTAGAAGAAATAGTTAACCCTCTCACGGCTGATGAGACCACGTGACACTCGTTGTAACTGGAAAATGTATGGCTTCAACCACTAATTTCTTCAATTTTTTTAAAAACTCTCCTATTTGGTATATATATGTTGTTAGGCAACTATTCAACAATATAGCATATGTCATTCTACATATATATTATATTGTTAATCATTGTTACTATATACTACATACTATTCGCCATATCTCCCAAAGTTATTTACATATTTTGACGAAATAAAGCTAAAATTGAAGAGGAAACCCCTCCATTTTGTCCTTTTGCGATAAGGGTCCTTTGCCCTTGAAGAAACGTTAAAATTCCTCTTATAACGTTTGTGTCTCTTTTTTAGTTTTTTCAAAATAAAACAGATTCGATTCCATTATATGTGGCTTTGACACACCATACTGTGGTTAACGAATGATAAAAGAGGAATATGTTACTGTACCATTCAGAAGTACATACAGGACATTCGTTAATATATGCACTTTCTTCACATTTTGAAAACCAATTTATACTTTCTGTACTACAAAGCTGAATTTGCCATCACCCTGTATATTTTTTCCAAATCTCAACCAAATATGCTAACTAAATGTTCTACACATCATCACGAGAAAATAAATGCACAAATTACTACAAACTGCACTAAAAAATGAACGTAGTACCTGTTGCTTTAGAAGAAATAGTTAACCCTCTCACGGCTGATGAGACCACGTGACACTCGTTGTAACTGGAAAATATATGGCTTCAACCACTAATTTCTTCAATTTTTTTAAAAACTCTCCTATTTGGTATATATATGTTGTTAGGCAACTATTCAACAATATAGCATATGTCATTCTACTATATATTATATTGTTAATCATTGTTACTATATACTACATACTATTCGCCATATCTCCCAAAGTTATTTACATATTTTGACGAAATAAAGCTAAAATTGAAGAGGAAACCCCTCCATTTTGTCCTTTTGCGATAAGGGTCCTTTGCCCTTGAAGAAACGTTAAAATTCCTCTTATAACGTTTGTTTCTCTTTTTTAGTTTTTTCAAAATAAAACAGATTCGATTCCATTATATGTGGCTTTGACACACCATACTGTGGTTAACGAATGATAAAAGAGGAATATGTTACTGTACCATTCAGAAGTACATACAGGACATTCGTTAATATATGCACTTTCTTCACATTTTGAAAACCAATTTATACTTTCTGTACTACAAAGCTGAATTTGCCATCACTCTGTATATTTTTTCCAAATCTCAACCAAATATGCTACTAAATGTTCTACACATCATCACGAGAAAATAAATGCACAAATTACTACAAACTGCACTAAAAAATGAACGTAGTACCTGTTGCTTTAGAAGAAATAGTTAACCCTCTCACGGCTGATGAGACCACGTGACACTCGTTGTAACTGGAAAATGTATGGCTTCAACCACTAATTTCTTCAATTTTTTTAAAAACTCTCCTATTTGGTATATATATGTTGTTAGGCAACTATTCAACAATATAGCATATGTCATTCTACATATATATTATATTGTTATCCATTGTTACTATATACTACATACTATTCGCCATATCTCCCAAAGTTATTTACATATTTTGACGAAATAAAGCTCAAATTGAAGAGGAAACCCCTCCATTTTGTCCTTTTGCGATAAGGGTCCTTTGCCCTTGAAGAAACGTTAAAATTCCTTTTATAACGTTTGTTTCTCTTTTTTAATTTTTTCAAAATAAAACAGATTCGATTCCATTATATGTGGCTTTGACACACCATACTGTGGTTAACGAATGATAAAAGAGGAATATGTTACTGTACCATTCAGAAGTACATACAGGACATTCGTTAATATATGCACTTTCTTCACATTTTGAAAACCAATTTATACTTTCTGTACTACAAAGCTGAATTTGCCATCACTCTGTATATCTTTTCCAAATCTCAACCAAATATGCTACTAAATGTTCTACACATCATCACGAGAAAATAAATGCACAAATTACTACAAACTGCACTAAAAAATGAACGTAGTACCTGTTGCTTTAGAAGAAATAGTTAACCCCTTCACGGCTGATGAGACCACGTGACACTCGTTGTAACTGGAAAATGTATGGCTTCAACCACTAATTTCTTCAATTTTTTTAAAAACTCTCCTATTTGGTATATATATGTTGTTAGGCAACTATTCAACAATATAGCATATGTCATTCTACATATATATTATATTGTTATCCATTGTTACTATATACTACATACTATTCGCCATATCTCCCAAAGTTATTTACATATTTTGACGAAATAAAGCTCAAATTGAAGAGGAAACCCCTCCATTTTGTCCTTTTGCGATAAGGGTCCTTTGCCCTTGAAGAAACGTTAAAATTCCTTTTATAACGTTTGTTTCTCTTTTTTAATTTTTTCAAAATAAAACAGATTCGATTCCATTATATGTGGCTTTGACACACCATACTGTGGTTAACGAATGATAAAAGAGGAATATGTTACTGTACCATTCAGAAGTACATACAGGACATTCGTTAATATATGCACTTTCTTCACATTTTGAAAACCAATTTATACTTTCAGTACTACAAAGCTGAATTTGGCATCACCCTGTATATTTTTTCCAAATCTCAACCAAATATGCTAACTATATGTTCTACACATCATCACGAGAAAATAAATGCACAAATTACTACAAACTGCACTAAAAAATGAACGTAGTACCTGTTGCTTTAGGAGAAATAGTTAACCCTCTCACGGCTGATGAGACCACGTGACACTCGTTGTAACTGGAAAATGTATGGCTTCAACCACTAATTTCTTCAATTTTTTTAAAAACTCTCCTATTTGGTATATATATGTTGTTAGGCAACTATTCAACAATATAGCATTTGTCATGCTACATATATATTATATTGTTATCCATTGTTACTATATACTACATACTATTCGCCATATCTCCCAAAGTTATTTACATATTTTGACGAAATAAAGCTCAAATTGAAGAGCAAACCTATCCATTTTGTACGGTTGCGATATTTCCTTTGCCCTTGAAGAAACGTTAAAATTCCTCCTATAAGGTTTGTTTCTCTTTTTTAGTTTTTTCAAAATAAAACAGATTCGATTCCATTATATAGTGGCTTTGACACACCATACTGTGGTTAACGAATGATAAAAGAGGAATATGTTACTGTGCCATTCAGAAGAACATGCAGGGCATTCGTTAATATATGCACTTTCTTCACATTTTGAAAACCAATTTATACTTTCTGTACTACAAAGCTGAATTTTGCATCACCCTGTATATTTTTTCCAAATCTCAACTAAATATGCTAACTAAATGTTCTACACATCATCACGGGAAATAAATGCACAAATTACTACAAACTGCATTAAAAAATGAACGTAGTACCTGTTGCTTTAGAAGAAATAGTTAACCCTCTCACGGCTGATGAGACCACGTGACACTCGTTGTAACTGGAAAATGTATGGCTTCAACCACTAATTTCCTCAATTTTTTTAAAAACTCTCCTATTTGGTATATATATGTTGTTAGGCAACTATTCAACAATATAGCATATGTCATTCTACATATATATTATATTGTTATCCATTGTTACTATATACTACATACTATTCGCCATATCTCCCAAAGTTATTTACATATTTTGACGAAATAAAGCTAAAATTGAAGAGGAAACCCCTCCATTTTGTCCTTTTGCGATAAGGGTCCTTTGCCCTTGAAGAAACGTTAAAATTCCTCTTATAACTTTTGTTTCTCTTTTTTAGTTTTTTCAAAATAAAACAGATTCGATTCCATTATATGTGGCTTTGACACACCATACTGTGGTTAACGAATGATAAAAGAGGAATATGTTATTGTACCATTCAGAAGTACATACAGGACATTCGTTAATATATGCACTTTCTTCACATTTTGAAAACCAATTTATACTTTCTGTACTACAAAGCTGAATTTGGCATCACCCTGTATATTTTTTCCAAATCTCAACCAAATATGCTAACTAAATGTTCTACACATCATCACGAGAAAATAAATGCACAAATTACTACAAACTGCACTAAAAAATGAACGTAGTACCTGTTGCTTTAGAAGAAATAGTTAACCCTCTCACGGCTGATGAGACCACGTGACACTCGTTGTAACTGGAAAATGTATGCCTTCAACCACTAATTTCTTCAATTTTTTTTAAAAACTCTCCTATTTGGTATATATATGTTGTTAGGCAACTATTCAACAATATAGCATTTGTCATGCTACATATATATTATATTGTTATCCATTGTTACTATATACTACATACTATTCGCCATATCTCCCAAAGTTATTTACATATTTTGACGAAATAAAGCTCAAATTGAAGAGCAAACCTATCCATTTTGTACGGTTGCGATATTTCCTTTACCCTTGAAGAAACGTTAAAATTCCTCCTATAAGGTTTGTTTCTCTTTTTTAGTTTTTTCAAAATAAAACAGATTCGATTCCATTATATAGTGGCTTTGACACACCATACTGTGGTTAACGAATGATAAAAGAGGAATATGTTACTGTGCCATTCAGAAGAACATGCAGGGCATTCGTTAATATATGCACTTTCTTCACATTTTGAAAACCAATTTATACTTTCTGTACTACAAAGCTGAATTTTGCATCACCCTGTATATTTTTTCCAAATCTCAACTAAATATGCTAACTAAATGTTCTACACATCATCACGGGAAAATAAATGCACAAATTACTACAAACTGCATTAAAAAATGAACGTAGTACCTGTTGCTTTAGAAGAAATAGTTAACCCTCTCACGGCTGATGAGACCACGTGACACTCGTTGTAACTGGAAAATGTATGGCTTCAACCACTAATTTCCTCAATTTTTTAAAAAACTCTCCTATTTGGTATATATATGTTGTTAGGCAACTATTCAACAATATAGCATATGTCATTCTACATATATATTATATTGTTATCCATTGTTACTATATACTACATACTATTCGCCATATCTCCCAAAGTTATTTACATATTTTGACGAAATAAAGCTAAAATTGAAGAGGAAACCCCTCCATTTTGTCCTTTTGCGATAAGGGTCCTTTGCCCTTGAAGAAACGTTAAAATTCCTCTTATAACTTTTGTTTCTCTTTTTTAGTTTTTTCAAAATAAAACAGATTCGATTCCATTATATGTGGCTTTGACACACCATACTGTGGTTAACGAATGATAAAAGAGGAATATGTTATTGTACCATTCAGAAGTACATACAGGACATTCGTTAATATATGCACTTTCTTCACATTTTGAAAACCAATTTATACTTTCTGTACTACAAAGCTGAATTTGGCATCACCCTGTATATTTTTTCCAAATCTCAACCAAATATGCTAACTAAATGTTCTACACATCATCACGAGAAAATAAATGCACAAATTACTACAAACTGCACTAAAAAATGAACGTAGTACCTGTTGCTTTAGAAGAAATAGTTAACCCTCTCACGGCTGATGAGACCACGTGACACTCGTTGTAACTGGAAAATGTATGCCTTCAACCACTAATTTCTTCAATTTTTTTTTAAAAACTCTCCTATTTGGTATATATATGTTGTTAGGCAACTATTCAACAATATAGCATTTGTCATGCTACATATATATTATATTGTTATCCATTGTTACTATATACTACATACTATTCGCCATATCTCCCAAAGTTATTTACATATTTTGACGAAATAAAGCTCAAATTAAAGAGGAAACCCCTCCATTTTGTCCTTTTGCGATAAGGGTCCTTTGCCCTTGAAGAAACGTTAAAATTCCTCTTATAACGTTTTTTTCTCTTTTTTAGTTTTTTCAAAATAAAACAGATTCGATTCCATTATATGTGGCTTTGAGATACCATACTGTGGTTAACGAATGATAAAAGAGGAATATGTTACTGTACCATTCAGAAGTACATACAGGACGTTCGTTAATATATGCACTTTCTTCACATTTTGAAAACCAATTTATACTTTCTGTACTACAAAGCTGAATTTGGCATCACCCTGTATATTTTTTCCAAATCTCAACCAAATATGCTAACTAAATGTACTACACATCATCACGAGAAAATTAATGCACAAATTACTACAAACTGCACTAAAAAATGAACGTAGTACCTGTTGCTTTAGAAGAAATAGTTAACCCTCTCACGGCTGATGAGACCACGTGACACTCGTTGTAACTGGAAAATGTATGGCTTCAACCACTAATTTCTTCAATTTTTTTAAAAACTCTCCTATTTGGTATATATATGTTGTTAGGCAACTATTCAACAATATAGCATATGTCATTCTACATATATATTATATTGTTAATCATTGTTACTATATACTACATACTATTCGCCATATCTCCCAAAGTTATTTACATATTTTGACGAAATAAAGCTAAAATTGAAGAGGAAACCCCTCCATTTTGTCCTTTTGCGATAAGGGTCCTTTGCCCTTGAAGAAACGTTAAAATTCCTCTTATAACGTTTGTTTCTCTTTTTTAGTTTTTTCAAAATAAAACAGATTCGATTCCATTATATGTGGCTTTGACACACCATACTGTGGTTAACGAATGATAAAAGAGGAATATGTTACTGTACCATTCAGAAGTACATACAGGACATTCGTTAATATATGCACTTTCTTCACATTTTGAAAACCAATTTATACTTTCTGTACTACAAAGCTGAATTTGGCATCACCCTGTATATTTTTTCCAAATCTCAACCAAATATGCTAACTAAATGTTCTACACATCATCACGAGAAAATAAATGCACAAATTACTACAAACTGCACTAAAAAATGAACGTAGTACCTGTTGCTTTAGAAGAAATAGTTAACCCTCTCACGGCTGATGAGACCACGTGACACTCGTTGTAACTGGAAAATATATGGCTTCAACCACTAATTTCTTCAATTTTTTTAAAAACTCTCCTATTTGGTATATATATGTTGTTAGGCAACTATTCAACAATATAGCATATGTCATTCTACATATATATTATATTGTTAATCATTGTTACTATATACTACATACTATTCGCCATATCTCCCAAAGTTATTTACATATTTTGACGAAATAAAGCTAAAATTGAAGAGGAAACCCCTCCATTTTGTCCTTTTGCGATAAGGGTCCTTTGCCCTTGAAGAAACGTTAAAATTCCTCTTATAACGTTTGTTTCTCTTTTTTAGTTTTTTCAAAATAAAACAGATTCGATTCCATTATATGTGGCTTTGACACACCATACTGTGGTTAACGAATGATAAAAGAGGAATATGTTACTGTACCATTCAGAAGTACATACAGGACATTCGTTAATATATGCACTTTCTTCACATTTTGAAAACCAATTTATACTTTCTGTACTACAAAGCTGAATTTGCCATCACTCTGTATATTTTTTCCAAATCTCAACCAAATATGCTACTAAATGTTCTACACATCATCACGAGAAAATAAATGCACAAATTACTACAAACTGCACTAAAAAATGAACGTAGTACCTGTTGCTTTAGAAGAAATAGTTAACCCCTTCACGGCTGATGAGACCACGTGACACTCGTTGTAACTGGAAAATGTATGGCTTCAACCACTAATTTCTTCAATTTTTTTAAAAACTCTCCTATTTGGTATATATATGTTGTTAGGCAACTATTCAACAATATAGCATATGTCATTCTACATATATATTATATTGTTATCCATTGTTACTATATACTACATACTATTCGCCATATCTCCCAAAGTTATTTACATATTTTGACGAAATAAAGCTAAAATTGAAGAGGAAACCCCTCCATTTTGTCCTTTTGAATAAGGGTCCTTTGCCCTTGAAGAAACGTTAAAATTCCTCTTATAACGTTTTTTTCTCTTTTTTAGTTTTTTCAAAATAAAACAGATTCGATTCCATTATATGTGGCTTTGAGATACCATACTGTGGTTAACGAATGATAAAAGAGGAATATGTTACTGTACCATTCAGAAGTACATACAGGACATTCGTTAATATATGCACTTTCTTCACATTTTGAAAACCAATTTATACTTTCTGTACTACAAAGCTGAATTTGGCATCACCCTGTATATTTTTTCCAAATCTCAACCAAATATGCTAACTAAATGTACTACACATCATCACGAGAAAATAAATGCACAAATTACTACAAACTGCACTAAAAAATGAACGTAGTACCTGTTGCTTTAGAAGAAATAGTTAACCCTCTCACGGCTGATGAGACCACGTGACACTCGTTGTAACTGGAAAATGTATGGCTTCAACCACTAATTTCTTCAATTTTTTTAAAAACTCTCCTATTTGGTATATATATGTTGTTAGGCAACTATTCAACAATATAGCATATGTCATTCTACATATATATTATATTGTTAATCATTGTTACTATATACTACATACTATTCGCCATATCTCCCAAAGTTATTTACATATTTTGACGAAATAAAGCTAAAATTGAAGAGGAAACCCCTCCATTTTGTCCTTTTGCGATAAGGGTCCTTTGCCCTTGAAGAAACGTTAAAATTCCTCTTATAACGTTTGTTTCTCTTTTTTAGTTTTTTCAAAATAAAACAGATTCGATTCCATTATATGTGGCTTTGACACACCATACTGTGGTTAACGAATGATAAAAGAGGAATATGTTACTGTACCATTCAGAAGTACATACAGGACATTCGTTAATATATGCACTTTCTTCACATTTTGAAAACCAATTTATACTTTCTGTACTACAAAGCTGAATTTGGCATCACCCTGTATATTTTTTCCAAATCTCAACCAAATATGCTAACTAAATGTTCTACACATCATCACGAGAAAATAAATGCACAAATTACTACAAACTGCACTAAAAAATGAACGTAGTACCTGTTGCTTTAGAAGAAATAGTTAACCCTCTCACGGCTGATGAGACCACGTGACACTCGTTGTAACTGGAAAATATATGGCTTCAACCACTAATTTCTTCAATTTTTTTAAAAACTCTCCTATTTGGTATATATATGTTGTTAGGCAACTATTCAACAATATAGCATATGTCATTCTACATATATATTATATTGTTAATCATTGTTACTATATACTACATACTATTCGCCATATCTCCCAAAGTTATTTACATATTTTGACGAAATAAAGCTAAAATTGAAGAGGAAACCCCTCCATTTTGTCCTTTTGCGATAAGGGTCCTTTGCCCTTGAAGAAACGTTAAAATTCCTCTTATAACGTTTGTTTCTCTTTTTTAGTTTTTTCAAAATAAAACAGATTCGATTCCATTATATGTGGCTTTGACACACCATACTGTGGTTAACGAATGATAAAAGAGGAATATGTTACTGTACCATTCAGAAGTACATACAGGACATTCGTTAATATATGCACTTTCTTCACATTTTGAAAACCAATTTATACTTTCTGTACTACAAAGCTGAATTTGCCATCACTCTGTATATTTTTTCCAAATCTCAACCAAATATGCTACTAAATGTTCTACACATCATCACGAGAAAATAAATGCACAAATTACTACAAACTGCACTAAAAAATGAACGTAGTACCTGTTGCTTTAGAAGAAATAGTTAACCCCTTCACGGCTGATGAGAGCACGTGACACTCGTTGTAACTGGAAAATGTATGGCTTCAACCACTAATTTCTTCAATTTTTTTAAAAACTCTCCTATTTGGTATATATATGTTGTTAGGCAACTATTCAACAATATAGCATATGTCATTCTACATATATATTATATTGTTATCCATTGTTACTATATACTACATACTATTCGCCATATCTCCCAAAGTTATTTACATATTTTGACGAAATAAAGCTAAAATTGAAGAGGAAACCCCTCCATTTTGTCCTTTTGAATAAGGGTCCTTTGCCCTTGAAGAAACGTTAAAATTCCTCTTATAACGTTTGTTTCTCTTTTTTAGTTTTTTTTTTTTTCAAAATAAAACAGATTCGATTCCATTATATGTGGCTTTGACACACCATACTGTGGTTAACGAATGATAAAAGAGGAATATGTTACTGTGCCATTCAGAAGTACATACAGGGCATTCGTTAATATATGCACTTTCTTCACATTTTGAAAACCAATTTATACTTTCTGTACTACAAAGCTGAATTTTGCATCACCCTGTATATTTTTTCCAAATCTCAACCAAATATGCTAATTAATGTTCTACACATCATCAGCGGAAAATAAATGCACAAATTACTACAAACTGCACTAAAAAATGAACGTAGTGCCTGTTGCTTTAGAAGAAATAATTAACCCTCTCACGGCTGATGAGACCACGTGACACTCGTTGTAACTGGAAAATGTATGGCTTCAACCACTAATTTCTTCAATTTTTTTTAAAAACTCTCCTATTTGGTATATATATGTTGTTAGGCAACTATTCAACAATATAGCATATGTCATTCTACATATATATTATATTGTTAATCATTGTTACTATATACTACATACTATTCGCCATATCTCCCAAAGTTATTTACATATTTTGACGAAATAAAGCTAAAATTGAAGAGGAAACCCCTCCATTTTGTCCTTTTGCGATAAGGGTCCTTTGCTTTTGAAGAAACGTTAAAATTCCTCTTATAACGTTTGTTTCTCTTTTTTAGTTTTTTCAAAATAAAACAGATTCGATTCCATTATATGTGGCTTTGACACACCATACTGTGGTTAACGAATGATAAAAGAGGAATATGTTACTGTACCATTCAGAAGTACATACAGGACATTCGTTAATATATGCACTTTCTTCACATTTTGAAAACCAATTTATACTTTCTGTACTACAAAGCTGAATTTGGCATCACCCTGTATATTTTTTCCAAATCTCAACCAAATATGCTAACTAAATGTTCTACACATCATCACGAGAAAATAAATGCACAAATTACTACAAACTGCACTAAAAAATGAACGTAGTACCTGTTGCTTTAGAAGAAATAGTTAACCCTCTCACGGCTGATGAGACCACGTGACACTCGTTGCAACTGGAAAATGTATGGCTTCAGCCACTAATTTCTTCAATTTTTTTAAAAACTCTCCTATTTGGTATATATATGTTGTTAGGCAACTATTCAACAATATAGCATATGTCATTCTACATATATATTATATTGTTATCCATTGTTACTATATACTACATACTATTCGCCACATCTACCAAAGTTATTTACATATTTTGACGAAATAAAGCTCAAATTGAAGAGCAAACCTATCCATTTTGTACGGTTGCGATAAATGTCCTTTGCCCTTCAAGAAACGTTAAAATTCCTCTTATAACGTTTGTTTCTCTTTTTTAGTTTTTTTTTCAAAATAAAACAGATTCGATTCCATTATATAGTGGCTTTGACACACCATACTGTGGTTAACGAATGAAAAAAGAGGAATATGTTACTGTGCCATTCAGAAGTACATACAGGGCATTCGTTAATATATGCACTTTCTTCACATTTTGAAAACCAATTTATACTTTCTGTACTACAAAGCTGAATTTGGCATCACCCTGTATATTTTTTCCAAATCTCAACCAAATATGCTAACTAAATGTTCTACACATCATCACGAGAAAATAAATGCACAAATTACTACAAACTGCACTAAAAAATGAACGTAGTACCTGTTGCTTTAGAAGAAATAGTTAACCCTCTCACGGCTGATGAGACCACGTGACACTCGTTGCAACTGGAAAATGTATGGCTTCAGCCACTAATTTCTTCAATTTTTTTTAAAAACTCTCCTATTTGGTATATATATGTTGTTAGGCAACTATTCAACAATATAGCATATGTCATTCTACATATATATTATATTGTTAATCATTGTTACTATATACTACATACTATTCGCCATATCTCCCAAAGTTATTTACATATTTTGACGAAATAAAGCTAAAATTGAAGAGGAAACCCCTCCATTTTGTCCTTTTGCGATAAGGGTCCTTTGCCCTTGAAGAAACGTTAAAATTCCTCTTATAACGTTTGTTTCTCTTTTTTAGTTTTTTCAAAATAAAACAGATTCGATTCCATTATATGTGGCTTTGACACACCATACTGTGGTTAACGAATGATAAAAGAGGAATATGTTACTGTACCATTCAGAAGTACATACAGGACATTCGTTAATATATGCACTTTCTTCACATTTTGAAAACCAATTTATACTTTCTGTACTACAAAGCTGAATTTGGCATCACCCTGTATATTTTTTCCAAATCTCAACCAAATATGCTAACTAAATGTTCTACACATCATCACGAGAAAATAAATGCACAAATTACTACAAACTGCACTAAAAAATGAACGTAGTACCTGTTGCTTTAGAAGAAATAGTTAACCCTCTCACGGCTGATGAGACCACGTGACACTCGTTGCAACTGGAAAATGTATGGCTTCAGCCACTAATTTCTTCAATTTTTTTAAAAACTCTCCTATTTGGTATATATATGTTGTTAGGCAACTATTCAACAATATAGCATATGTCATTCTACATATATATTATATTGTTATCCATTGTTACTATATACTACATACTATTCGCCACATCTACCAAAGTTATTTACATATTTTGACGAAATAAAGCTCAAATTGAAGAGCAAACCTATCCATTTTGTACGGTTGCGATAAATGTCCTTTGCCCTTCAAGAAACGTTAAAATTCCTCTTATAACGTTTGTTTCTCTTTTTTAGTTTTTTTTTCAAAATAAAACAGATTCGATTCCATTATATAGTGGCTTTGACACACCATACTGTGGTTAACGAATGAAAAAAGAGGAATATGTTACTGTGCCATTCAGAAGTACATACAGGGCATTCGTTAATATATGCACTTTCTTCACATTTTGAAAACCAATTTATACTTTCTGTACTACAAAGCTGAATTTGGCATCACCCTGTATATTTTTTCCAAATCTCAACCAAATATGCTAACTAAATGTTCTACACATCATCACGAGAAAATAAATGCACAAATTACTACAAACTGCACTAAAAAATGAACGTAGTACCTGTTGCTTTAGAAGAAATAGTTAACCCTCTCACGGCTGATGAGACCACGTGACACTCGTTGCAACTGGAAAATGTATGGCTTCAGCCACTAATTTCTTCAATTTTTTTTAAAAACTCTCCTATTTGGTATATATATGTTGTTAGGCAACTATTCAACAATATAGCATATGTCATTCTACATATATATTATATTGTTAATCATTGTTACTATATACTACATACTATTCGCCATATCTCCCAAAGTTATTTACATATTTTGACGAAATAAAGCTCAAATTGAAGAGGAAACCCCTCCATTTTGTCCTTTTACGATAAGGGTCCTTTGCCCTTGAAGAAACGTTAAAATTCCTCTTATAACGTTTTTTTCTCTTTTTTAGTTTTTTCAAAATAAAACAGATTCGATTCCATTATATGTGGCTTTGAGACACCATACTGTGGTTAACGAATGATAAAAGAGGAATATGTTACTGTACCATTCAGAAGTACATACAGGACATTCGTTAATATATGCACTTTCTTCACATTTTGAAAACCAATTTATACTTTCTGTACTACAAAGCTGAATTTGGCATCACCCTGTATATTTTTTCCAAATCTCAACCAAATATGCTAACTAAATGTTCTACACATCATCACGAGAAAATAAATGCACAAATTACTACAAACTGCACTAAAAAATGAACGTAGTACCTGTTGCTTTAGAAGAAATAGTTAACCCTCTCACGGCTGATGAGACCACGTGACACTCGTTGTAACTGGAAAATGTATGGCTTCAACCACTAATTTCTTCAATTTTTTTAAAAACTCTCCTATTTGGTATATATATGTTGTTAGGCAACTATTCAACAATATAGCATATGTCATTCTACATATATATTATATTGTTAATCATTGTTACTATATACTACATACTATTCGCCATATCTCCCAAAGTTATTTACATATTTTGACGAAATAAAGCTAAAATTGAAGAGGAAACCCCTCCATTTTGTCCTTTTGCGATAAGGGTCCTTTGCCCTTGAAGAAACGTTAAAATTCCTCTTATAACGTTTGTTTCTCTTTTTTAGTTTTTTCAAAATAAAACAGATTCGATTCCATTATATGTGGCTTTGACACACCATACTGTGGTTAACGAATGATAAAAGAGGAATATGTTACTGTACCATTCAGAAGTACATACAGGACATTCGTTAATATATGCACTTTCTTCACATTTTGAAAACCAATTTATACTTTCTGTACTACAAAGCTGAATTTGCCATCACTCTGTATATTTTTTCCAAATCTCAACCAAATATGCTACTAAATGTTCTACACATCATCACGAGAAAATAAATGCACAAATTACTACAAACTGCACTAAAAAATGAACGTAGTACCTGTTGCTTTAGAAGAAATAGTTAACCCCTTCACGGCTGATGAGAGCACGTGACACTCGTTGTAACTGGAAAATGTATGGCTTCAACCACTAATTTCTTCAATTTTTTTAAAAACTCTCCTATTTGGTATATATATGTTGTTAGGCAACTATTCAACAATATAGCATATGTCATTCTACATATATATTATATTGTTATCCATTGTTACTATATACTACATACTATTCGCCATATCTCCCAAAGTTATTTACATATTTTGACGAAATAAAGCTAAAATTGAAGAGGAAACCCCTCCATTTTGTCCTTTTGAATAAGGGTCCTTTGCCCTTGAAGAAACGTTAAAATTCCTCTTATAACGTTTGTTTCTCTTTTTTAGTTTTTTCAAAATAAAACAGATTCGATTCCATTATATGTGGCTTTGACACACCATACTGTGGTTAACGAATGATAAAAGAGGAATATGTTACTGTACCATTCAGAAGTACATACAGGACATTCGTTAATATATGCACTTTCTTCACATTTTGAAAACCAATTTATACTTTCTGTACTACAAAGCTGAATTTGCCATCACTCTGTATATTTTTTCCAAATCTCAACCAAATATGCTACTAAATGTTCTACACATCATCACGAGAAAATAAATGCACAAATTACTACAAACTGCACTAAAAAATGAACGTAGTACCTGTTGCTTTAGAAGAAATAGTTAACCCCTTCACGGCTGATGAGACCACGTGACACTCGTTGTAACTGGAAAATGTATGGCTTCAACCACTAATTTCTTCAATTTTTTTAAAAACTCTCCTATTTGGTATATATATGTTGTTAGGCAACTATTCAACAATATAGCATATGTCATTCTACATATATATTATATTGTTATCCATTGTTACTATATACTACATACTATTCGCCATATCTCCCAAAGTTATTTACATATTTTGACGAAATAAAGCTAAAATTTAAGAGGAAACCCCTCCATTTTGTCCTTTTGCGATAAGGGTCCTTTGCTTTTGAAGAAACGTTAAAATTCCTCTTATAACGTTTGTTTCTCTTTTTTAGTTTTTTCAAAATAAAACAGATTCGATTCCATTATATGTGGCTTTGACACACCATACTGTGGTTAACGAATGATAAAAGAGGAATATGTTACTGTACCATTCAGAAGTACATACAGGACATTCGTTAATATATGCACTTTCTTCACATTTTGAAAACCAATTTATACTTTCTGTACTACAAAGCTGAATTTGGCATCACCCTGTATATTTTTTCCAAATCTCAACCAAATATGCTATCTAAATGTTCTACACATCATCACGAGAAAATAAATGCACAAATTACTACAAACTGCACTAAAAAATGAACGTAGTACCTGTTGCTTTAGAAGAAATAGTTAACCCTCTCACGGCTGATGAGACCACGTGACACTCGTTGTAACTGGAAAATGTATGGCTTCAACCACTAATTTCTTCAATTTTTTTAAAAACTCTCCTATTTGGTATATATATGTTGTTAGGCAACTATTCAACAATATAGCATTTGTCATGCTACATATATATTATATTGTTATCCATTGTTACTATATACTACATACTATTCGCCATATCTCCCAAAGTTATTTACATATTTTGACGAAATAAAGCTCAAATTGAAGAGCAAACCTATCCATTTTGTACGGTTGCGATAAATGTCCTTTGCCCTTCAAGAAACGTTAAAATTCCTCTTATAACGTTTGTTTCTCTTTTTTAGTTTTTTTTTTTTCAAAATAAAACAGATTCGATTCCATTATATGTGGCTTTGACACACCATACTGTGGTTAACGAATGATAAAAGAGGAATATGTTACTGTGCCATTCAGAAGTACATACAGGGCATTCGTTAATATATGCACTTTCTTCACATTTTGAAAACCAATTTATACTTTCTGTACTACAAAGCTGAATTTTGCATCACCCTGTATATTTTTTCCAAATCTCAACCAAATATGCTAATTAATGTTCTACACATCATCAGCGGAAAATAAATGCACAAATTACTACAAACTGCACTAAAAAATGAACGTAGTGCCTGTTGCTTTAGAAGAAATAATTAACCCTCTCACGGCTGATGAGACCACGTGACACTCGTTGTAACTGGAAAATGTATGGCTTCAACCACTAATTTCTTCAATTTTTTTTAAAAACTCTCCTATTTGGTATATATATGTTGTTAGGCAACTATTCAACAATATAGCATATGTCATTCTACATATATATTATATTGTTAATCATTGTTACTATATACTACATACTATTCGCCATATCTCCCAAAGTTATTTACATATTTTGACGAAATAAAGCTAAAATTGAAGAGGAAACCCCTCCATTTTGTCCTTTTGCGATAAGGGTCCTTTGCTTTTGAAGAAACGTTAAAATTCCTCTTATAACGTTTGTTTCTCTTTTTTAGTTTTTTCAAAATAAAACAGATTCGATTCCATTATATGTGGCTTTGACACACCATACTGTGGTTAACGAATGATAAAAGAGGAATATGTTACTGTACCATTCAGAAGTACATACAGGACATTCGTTAATATATGCACTTTCTTCACATTTTGAAAACCAATTTATACTTTCTGTACTACAAAGCTGAATTTGGCATCACCCTGTATATTTTTTCCAAATCTCAACCAAATATGCTAACTAAATGTTCTACACATCATCACGAGAAAATAAATGCACAAATTACTACAAACTGCACTAAAAAATGAACGTAGTACCTGTTGCTTTAGAAGAAATAGTTAACCCTCTCACGGCTGATGAGACCACGTGACACTCGTTGCAACTGGAAAATGTATGGCTTCAGCCACTAATTTCTTCAATTTTTTTAAAAACTCTCCTATTTGGTATATATATGTTGTTAGGCAACTATTCAACAATATACCATATGTCATTCTACATATATATTATATTGTTATCCATTGTTACTATATACTACATACTATTCGCCACATCTACCAAAGTTATTTACATATTTTGACGAAATAAAGCTCAAATTGAAGAGCAAACCTATCCATTTTGTACGGTTGCGATAAATGTCCTTTGCCCTTCAAGAAACGTTAAAATTCCTCTTATAACGTTTGTTTCTCTTTTTTAGTTTTTTTTTCAAAATAAAACAGATTCGATTCCATTATATAGTGGCTTTGACACACCATACTGTGGTTAACGAATGAAAAAAGAGGAATATGTTACTGTGCCATTCAGAAGTACATACAGGGCATTCGTTAATATATGCACTTTCTTCACATTTTGAAAACCAATTTATACTTTCTGTACTACAAAGCTGAATTTGGCATCACCCTGTATATTTTTTCCAAATCTCAACCAAATATCCTAACTAAATGTTCTACACATCATCACGAGAAAATAAATGCACAAATTACTACAAACTGCACTAAAAAATGAACGTAGTACCTGTTGCTTTAGAAGAAATAGTTAACCCTCTCACGGCTGATGAGACCACGTGACACTCGTTGTAACTGGAAAATGTATGGCTTCAACCACTAATTTCTTCAATTTTTTTTAAAAACTCTCCTATTTGGTATATATATGTTGTTAGGCAACTATTCAACAATATAGCATATGTCATTCTACATATATATTATATTGTTAATCATTGTTACTATATACTACATACTATTCGCCATATCTCCCAAAGTTATTTACATATTTTGACGAAATAAAGCTCAAATTGAAGAGGAAACCCCTCCATTTTGTCCTTTTACGATAAGGGTCCTTTGCCCTTGAAGAAACGTTAAAATTCCTCTTATAACGTTTGTTTCTCTTTTTTAGTTTTTTCAAAATAAAACAGATTCGATTCCATTATATGTGGCTTTGAGACACCATACTCTGCTTAACGAATGATAAAAGAGGAATATGTTACTGTACCATTCAGAAGTACATACAGGACATTCGTTAATATATGCACTTTCTTCACATTTTGAAAACCAATTTATACTTTCTGTACTACAAAGCTGAATTTGGCATCACCCTGTATATTTTTTCCAAATCTCAACCAAATATGCTAACTAAATGTTCTACACATCATCACGAGAAAATAAATGCACAAATTACTACAAACTGCACTAAAAAATGAACGTAGTACCTGTTGCTTTAGAAGAAATAGTTAACCCTCTCACGGCTGATGAGACCACGTGACACTCGTTGTAACTGGAAAATGTATGGCTTCAACCACTAATTTCTTCAATTTTTTTAAAAACTCTCCTATTTGGTATATATATGTTGTTAGGCAACTATTCAACAATATAGCATATGTCATTCTACATATATATTATATTGTTAATCATTGTTACTATATACAACATACTATTCGCCATATCTCCCAAAGTTATTTACATATTTTGACGAAATAAAGCTCAAATTGAAGAGGAAACCCCTCCATTTTGTCCTTTTGCGACAAGGGTCCTTTGCCCTTGAAGAAACGTTAAAATTCCTCTTATAACCTTTGTTTCTCTTTTTTAGTTTTTTCAAAATAAAACAGATTCGATTCCATTATATGTGGCTTTGACACACCATACTGTGGTTAACGAATGATAAAAGAGGAATATGTTACTGTACCATTCAGAAGTACATACAGGACATTCGTTAATATATGCACTTTCTTCACATTTTGAAAACCAATTTATACTTTCTGTACTACAAAGCTGAATTTGCCATCACCCTGTATATTTTTTCCAAATCTCAACCAAATATGCTACTAAATGTTCTACACATCATCACGAGAAAATAAATGCACAAATTACTACAAACTGCACTAAAAAATGAACGTAGTACCTGTTGCTTTAGAAGAAATAGTTAACCCTCTCACGGCTGATGAGACCACGTGACACTCGTTGTAACTGGAAAATGTATGGCTTCAACCACTAATTTCTTCAATTTTTTTAAAAACTCTCCTATTTGGTATATATATGTTGTTAGGCAACTATTCAACAATATAGCATATGTCATTCTACATATATATTATATTGTTATCCATTGTTACTATATACTACATATTATTCGCCATATCTCCCAAAGTTATTTACATATTTTGACGAAATAAAGCTAAAATTGAAGAGGAAACCCCTCCATTTTGTCCTTTTGCGATAAGGGTCCTTTGCTTTTGAAGAAACGTTAAAATTCCTTTTATAACGTTTGTTTCTCTTTTTTAGTTTTTTCAAAATAAAACAGATTCGATTCCATTATATGTGGCTTTGACACACCATACTGTGGTTAACGGATGATAAAAGAGGAATATGTTACTGTACCATTCAGAAGTACATACAGGACATTCGTTAATATATGCACTTTCTTCACATTTTGAAAACCAATTTATACTTTCAGTACTACAAAGCTGAATTTGGCATCATCCTGTATATTTTTTCCAAATCTCAACCAAATATGCTAACTATATGTTCTACACATCATCACGAGAAAATAAATGCACAAATTACTACAAACTGCACTAAAAAATGAACGTAGTACCTGTTGCTTTAGAAGAAATAGTTAACCCTCTCACGGCTGATGAGACCACGTGACACTCGTTGTAACTGGAAAATGTATGGCTTCAACCACTAAGTTCTTCAATTTTTTTAAAAACTCTCCTATTTGGTATATATATGTTGTTAGGCAACTATTCAACAATATAGCATATGTCATTCTACATATATATTATATTGTTAATCATTGTTACTATATACTACATACTATTCGCCATATCTCCCAAAGTTATTTACATATTTTGACGAAATAAAGCTAAAATTGAAGAGGAAACCCCTCCATTTTGTCCTTTTGCGATAAGGGTCCTTTGCCCTTGAAGAAACGTTAAAATTCCTCTTATAACGTTTGTTTCTCTTTTTTAGTTTTTTCAAAATAAAACAGATTCGATTCCATTATATGTGGCTTTGACACACCATACTGTGGTTAACGAATGATAAAAGAGGAATATGTTACTGTACCATTCAGAAGTACATACAGGACATTCGTTAATATATGCACTTTCTTCACATTTTGAAAACCAATTTATACTTTCTGTACTACAAAGCTGAATTTGGCATCACCCTGTATATTTTTTCCAAATCTCAACCAAATATGCTAACTAAATGTTCTACACATCATCACGAGAAAATAAATGCACAAATTACTACAAACTGCACTAAAAAATGAACGTAGTACCTGTTGCTTTAGAAGAAATAGTTAACCCTCTCACGGCTGATGAGACCACGTGACACTCGTTGTAACTGGAAAATGTATGGCTTCAACCACTAATTTCCTCAATTTTTTTTAAAAACTCTCCTATTTGGTATATATATGTTGTTAGGCAACTATTCAACAATATAGCATATGTCATTCTAAATATATATTATATTGTTATCCATTGTTACTATATACTACATACTATTCGCCATATCTCCCAAAGTTATTTACATATTTTGACGAAATAAAGCTAAAATTGAAGAGGAAACCCCTCCATTTTGTCCTTTTGCGATAAGGGTCCTTTGCCCTTGAAGAAACGTTAAAATTCCTCTTATAACGTTTGTTTCTCTTTTTTAGTTTTTTCAAAATAAAACAGATTCGATTCCATTATATGTGGCTTTGACACACCATACTGTGGTTAACGAATGATAAAAGAGGAATATGTTACTGTACCATTCAGAAGTACATACAGGACATTCGTTAATATATGCACTTTCTTCACATTTTGAAAACCAATTTATACTTTCTGTACTACAAAGCTGAATTTGGCATCACCCTGTATATTTTTTCCAAATCTCAACCAAATATGCTAACTAAATGTTCTACACATCATCACGAGAAAATAAATGCACAAATTACTACAAACTGCACTAAAAAATGAACGTAGTACCTGTTGCTTTAGAAGAAATAGTTAACCCTCTCACGGCTGATGAGACCACGTGACACTCGTTGTAACTGGAAAATGTATGGCTTCAACCACTAATTTCTTCAATTTTTTTTAAAAACTCTCCTATTTGGTATATATATGTTGTTAGGCAACTATTCAACAATATAGCATTTGTCATGCTACATATATATTATATTGTTATCCATTGTTACTATATACTACATACTATTCGCCATATCTCCCAAAGTTATTTACATATTTTGACGAAATAAAGCTCAAATTGAAGAGCAAACCTATCCATTTTGTACGGTTGCGATAAATGTCCTTTGCCCTTCAAGAAACGTTAAAATTCCTCTTATAACGTTTGTTTCTCTTTTTTAGTTTTTTTTTCAAAATAAAACAGATTCGATTCCATTATATAGTGGCTTTGACACACCATACTGTGGTTAACGAATGAAAAAAGAGGAATATGTTACTGTGCCATTCAGAAGTACATACAGGGCATTCGTTAATATATGCACTTTCTTCACATTTTGAAAACCAATTTATACTTTCTGTACTACAAAGCTGAATTTGGCATCACCCTGTATATTTTTTCCAAATCTCAACCAAATATGCTAACTAAATGTTCTACACATCATCACGAGAAAATAAATGCACAAATTACTACAAACTGCACTAAAAAATGAACGTAGTACCTGTTGCTTTAGAAGAAATAGTTAACCCTCTCACGGCTGATGAGACCACGTGACACTCGTTGTAACTGGAAAATGTATGGCTTCAACCACTAATTTCTTCAATTTTTTTTAAAAACTCTCCTATTTGGTATATATATGTTGTTAGGCAACTATTCAACAATATAGCATATGCCATTCTACATATATATTATATTGTTAATCATTGTTACTATATACTACATACTATTCGCCATATCTCCCAAAGTTATTTACATATTTTGACGAAATAAAGCTCAAATTGAAGAGGAAACCCCTCCATTTTGTCCTTTTACGATAAGGGTCCTTTGCCCTTGAAGAAACGTTAAAATTCCTCTTATAACGTTTTTTTCTCTTTTTTAGTTTTTTCAAAATAAAACAGATTCGATTCCATTATATGTGGCTTTGAGACACCATACTGTGGTTAACGAATGATAAAAGAGGAATATGTTACTGTACCATTCAGAAGTACATACAGGACATTCGTTAATATATGCACTTTCTTCACATTTTGAAAACCAATTTATACTTTCTGTACTACAAAGCTGAATTTGGCAACACCCTGTATATTTTTTCCAAATCTCAACCAAATATGCTAACTAAATGTTCTACACATCATCACGAGAAAATAAATGCACAAATTACTACAAACTGCACTAAAAAATGAACGTAGTACCTGTTGCTTTAGAAGAAATAGTTAACCCTCTCACGGCTGATGAGACCACGTGACACTCGTTGTAACTGGAAAATGTATGGCTTCAACCACTAATTTCTTCAATTTTTTTAAAAACTCTCCTATTTGGTATATATATGTTGTTAGGCAACTATTCAACAATATAGCATATGTCATTCTACATATATATTATATTGTTAATCATTGTTACTATATACAACATACTATTCGCCATATCTCCCAAAGTTATTTACATATTTTGACGAAATAAAGCTCAAATTGAAGAGGAAACCCCTCCATTTTGTCCTTTTGCGACAAGGGTCCTTTGCCCTTGAAGAAACGTTAAAATTCCTCTTATAACCTTTGTTTCTCTTTTTTAGTTTTTTCAAAATAAAACAGATTCGATTCCATTATATGTGGCTTTGACACACCATACTGTGGTTAACGAATGATAAAAGAGGAATATGTTACTGTACCATTCAGAAGTACATACAGGACATTCGTTAATATATGCACTTTCTTCACATTTTAAAAACCAATTTATACTTTCTGTACTACAAAGCTGAATTTGCCATCACCCTGTATATTTTTTCCAAATCTCAACCAAATATGCTACTAAATGTTCTACACATCATCACGAGAAAATAAATGCACAAATTACTACAAACTGCACTAAAAAATGAACGTAGTACCTGTTGCTTTAGAAGAAATAGTTAACCCTCTCACGGCTGATGAGACCACGTGACACTCGTTGTAACTGGAAAATGTATGGCTTCAACCACTAATTTCTTCAATTTTTTTAAAAACTCTCCTATTTGGTATATATATGTTGTTAGGCAACTATTCAACAATATAGCATATGTCATTCTACATATATATTATATTGTTATCCATTGTTACTATATACTACATATTATTCGCCATATCTCCCAAAGTTATTTACATATTTTGACGAAATAAAGCTAAAATTGAAGAGGAAACCCCTCCATTTTGTCCTTTTGCGATAAGGGTCCTTTGCTTTTGAAGAAACGTTAAAATTCCTTTTATAACGTTTGTTTCTCTTTTTTAGTTTTTTCAAAATAAAACAGATTCGATTCCATTATATGTGGCTTTGACACACCATACTGTGGTTAACGGATGATAAAAGAGGAATATGTTACTGTACCATTCAGAAGTACATACAGGACATTCGTTAATATATGCACTTTCTTCACATTTTGAAAACCAATTTATACTTTCAGTACTACAAAGCTGAATTTGGCATCACCCTGTATATTTTTTCCAAATCTCAACCAAATATGCTAACTATATGTTCTACACATCATCACGAGAAAATAAATGCACAAATTACTACAAACTGCACTAAAAAATGAACGTAGTACCTGTTGCTTTAGAAGAAATAGTTAACCCTCTCACGGCTGATGAGACCACGTGACACTCGTTGTAACTGGAAAATGTATGGCTTCAACCACTAAGTTCTTCAATTTTTTTAAAAACTCTCCTATTTGGTATATATATGTTGTTAGGCAACTATTCAACAATATAGCATATGTCATTCTACATATATATTATATTGTTAATCATTGTTACTATATACTACATACTATTCGCCATATCTCCCAAAGTTATTTACATATTTTGACGAAATAAAGCTAAAATTGAAGAGGAAACCCCTCCATTTTGTCCTTTTGCGATAAGGGTCCTTTGCCCTTGAAGAAACGTTAAAATTCCTCTTATAACGTTTGTTTCTCTTTTTTAGTTTTTTCAAAATAAAACAGATTCGATTCCATTATATGTGGCTTTGACACACCATACTGTGGTTAACGAATGATAAAAGAGGAATATGTTACTGTACCATTCAGAAGTACATACAGGACATTCGTTAATATATGCACTTTCTTCACATTTTGAAAACCAATTTATACTTTCTGTACTACAAAGCTGAATTTGGCATCACCCTGTATATTTTTTCCAAATCTCAACCAAATATGCTAACTAAATGTTCTACACATCATCACGAGAAAATAAATGCACAAATTACTACAAACTGCACTAAAAAATGAACGTAGTACCTGTTGCTTTAGAAGAAATAGTTAACCCTCTCACGGCTGATGAGACCACGTGACACTCGTTGTAACTGGAAAATGTATGGCTTCAACCACTAATTTCTTCAATTTTTTTTAAAAACTCTCCTATTTGGTATATATATGTTGTTAGGCAACTATTCAACAATATAGCATTTGTCATGCTACATATATATTATATTGTTATCCATTGTTACTATATACTACATACTATTCGCCATATCTCCCAAAGTTATTTACATATTTTGACGAAATAAAGCTCAAATTGAAGAGCAAACCTATCCATTTTGTACGGTTGCGATAAATGTCCTTTGCCCTTCAAGAAACGTTAAAATTCCTCTTATAACGTTTGTTTCTCTTTTTTAGTTTTTTTTTCAAAATAAAACAGATTCGATTCCATTATATAGTGGCTTTGACACACCATACTGTGGTTAACGAATGATAAAAGAGGAATATGTTACTGTACCATTCAGAAGTACATACAGGACATTCGTTAATATATGCACTTTCTTCACATTTTGAAAACCAATTTATACTTTCTGTACTACAAAGCTGAATTTGGCATCACCCTGTATATTTTTTCCAAATCTCAACCAAATATCCTAACTAAATGTTCTACACATCATCACGAGAAAATAAATGCACAAATTACTACAAACTGCACTAAAAAATGAACGTAGTACCTGTTGCTTTAGAAGAAATAGTTAACCCTCTCACGGCTGATGAGACCACGTGACACTCGTTGTAACTGGAAAATGTATGGCTTCAACCACTAATTTCTTCAATTTTTTTTAAAAACTCTCCTATTTGGTATATATATGTTGTTAGGCAACTATTCAACAATATAGCATATGTCATTCTACATATATATTATATTGTTAATCATTGTTACTATATACTACATACTATTCGCCATATCTCCCAAAGTTATTTACATATTTTGACGAAATAAAGCTCAAATTGAAGAGGAAACCCCTCCATTTTGTCCTTTTACGATAAGGGTCCTTTGCCCTTGAAGAAACGTTAAAATTCCTCTTATAACGTTTTTTTCTCTTTTTTAGTTTTTTCAAAATAAAACACATTCGATTCCATTATATGTGGCTTTGAGACACCATACTGTGGTTAACGAATGATAAAAGAGGAATATGTTACTGTACCATTCAGAAGTACATACAGGACATTCGTTAATATATGCACTTTCTTCACATTTTGAAAACCAATTTATACTTTCTGTACTACAAAGCTGAATTTGGCATCACCCTGTATATTTTTTCCAAATCTCAACCAAATATGCTAACTAAATGTTCTACACATCATCACGAGAAAATAAATGCACAAATTACTACAAACTGCACTAAAAAATGAACGTAGTACCTGTTGCTTTAGAAGAAATAGTTAACCCTCTCACGGCTGATGAGACCACGTGACACTCGTTGTAACTGGAAAATGTATGGCTTCAACCACTAATTTCTTCAATTTTTTTAAAATTCTCCTATTTGGTATATATATGTTGTTAGGCAACTATTCAACAATATAGCATATGTCATTCTACATATATATTATATTGTTAATCATTGTTACTATATACAACATACTATTCGCCATATCTCCCAAAGTTATTTACATATTTTGACGAAATAAAGCTCAAATTGAAGAGGAAACCCCTCCATTTTTTCCTTTTGCGACAAGGGTCCTTTGCCCTTGAAGAAACGTTAAAATTCCTCTTATAACCTTTGTTTCTCTTTTTTAGTTTTTTCAAAATAAAACAGATTCGATTCCATTATATGTGGCTTTGACACACCATACTGTGGTTAACGAATGATAAAAGAGGAATATGTTACTGTACCATTCAGAAGTACATACAGGACATTCGTTAATATATGCACTTTCTTCACATTTTGAAAACCAATTTATACTTTCTGTACTACAAAGCTGAATTTGCCATCACCCTGTATATTTTTTCCAAATCTCAACCAAATATGCTACTAAATGTTCTACACATCATCACGAGAAAATAAATGCACAAATTACTACAAACTGCACTAAAAAATGAACGTAGTACCTGTTGCTTTAGAAGAAATAGTTAACCCTCTCACGGCTGATGAGACCACGTGACACTCGTTGTAACTGGAAAATGTATGGCTTCAACCACTAATTTCTTCAATTTTTTTAAAAACTCTCCTATTTGGTATATATATGTTGTTAGGCAACTATTCAACAATATAGCATATGTCATTCTACATATATATTATATTGTTATCCATTGTTACTATATACTACATATTATTCGCCATATCTCCCAAAGTTATTTACATATTTTGACGAAATAAAGCTAAAATTGAAGAGGAATCCCCTCCATTTTGTCCTTTTGCGATAAGGGTCCTTTGCTTTTGAAGAAACGTTAAAATTCCTTTTATAACGTTTGTTTCTCTTTTTTAGTTTTTTCAAAATAAAACAGATTCGATTCCATTATATGTGGCTTTGACACACCATACTGTGGTTAACGGATGATAAAAGAGGAATATGTTACTGTACCATTCAGAAGTACATACAGGACATTCGTTAATATATGCACTTTCTTCACATTTTGAAAACCAATTTATACTTTCAGTACTACAAAGCTGAATTTGGCATCACCCTGTATATTTTTTCCAAATCTCAACCAAATATGCTAACTATATGTTCTACACATCATCACGAGAAAATAAATGCACAAATTACTACAAACTGCACTAAAAAATGAACGTAGTACCTGTTGCTTTAGAAGAAATAGTTAACCCTCTCACGGCTGATGAGACCACGTGACACTCGTTGTAACTGGAAAATGTATGGCTTCAACCACTAAGTTCTTCAATTTTTTTAAAAACTCTCCTATTTGGTATATATATGTTGTTAGGCAACTATTCAACAATATAGCATATGTCATTCTACATATATATTATATTGTTAATCATTGTTACTATAAACTACATACTATTCGCCATATCTCCCAAAGTTATTTACATATTTTGACGAAATAAAGCTAAAATTGAAGAGGAAACCCCTCCATTTTGTCCTTTTGCGATAAGGGTCCTTTGCCCTTGAAGAAACGTTAAAATTCCTCTTATAACGTTTGTTTCTCTTTTTTAGTTTTTTCAAAATAAAACAGATTCGATTCCATTATATGTGGCTTTGACACACCATACTGTGGTTAACGAATGATAAAAGAGGAATATGTTACTGTACCATTCAGAAGTACATACAGGACATTCGTTAATATATGCACTTTCTTCACATTTTGAAAACCAATTTATACTTTCTGTACTACAAAGCTGAATTTGGCATCACCCTGTATATTTTTTCCAAATCTCAACCAAATATGCTAACTAAATGTTCTACACATCATCACGAGAAAATAAATGCACAAATTACTACAAACTGCACTAAAAAATGAACGTAGTACCTGTTGCTTTAGAAGAAATAGTTAACCCTCTCACGGCTGATGAGACCACGTGACACTCGTTGTAACTGGAAAATGTATGGCTTCAACCACTAATTTCCTCAATTTTTTTAAAAACTCTCCCATTTGGTATATATATGTTGTTAGGCAACTATTCAACAATATAGCATATGTCATTCTAAATATATATTATATTGTTATCCATTGTTACTATATACTACATACTATTCGCCATATCTCCCAAAGTTATTTACATATTTTGACGAAATAAAGCTAAAATTGAAGAGGAAACCCCTCCATTTTGTCCTTTTGCGATAAGGGTCCTTTGCCCTTGAAGAAACGTTAAAATTCCTCTTATAACGTTTGTTTCTCTTTTTTAGTTTTTTCAAAATAAAACAGATTCGATTCCATTATATGTGGCTTTGACACACCATACTGTGGTTAACGAATGATAAAAGAGGAATATGTTACTGTACCATTCAGAAGTACATACAGGACATTCGTTAATATATGCACTTTCTTCACATTTTGAAAACCAATTTATACTTTCTGTACTACAAAGCTGAATTTGGCATCACCCTGTATATTTTTTCCAAATCTCAACCAAATATGCTAACTAAATGTTCTACACATCATCACGAGAAAATAAATGCACAAATTACTACAAACTGCACTAAAAAATGAACGTAGTACCTGTTGCTTTAGAAGAAATAGTTAACCCTCTCACGGCTGATGAGACCACGTGACACTCGTTGTAACTGGAAAATGTATGGCTTCAACCACTAATTTCTTCAATTTTTTTTAAAAACTCTCCTATTTGGTATATATATGTTGTTAGGCAACTATTCAACAATATAGCATTTGTCATGCTACATATATATTATATTGTTATCCATTGTTACTATATACTACATACTATTCGCCATATCTCCCAAAGTTATTTACATATTTTGACGAAATAAAGCTCAAATTGAAGAGCAAACCTATCCATTTTGTACGGTTGCGATAAATGTCCTTTGCCCTTCAAGAAACGTTAAAATTCCTCTTATAACGTTTGTTTCTCTTTTTTAGTTTTTTTTTCAAAATAAAACAGATTCGATTCCATTATATAGTGGCTTTGACACACCATACTGTGGTTAACGAATGAAAAAAGAGGAATATGTTACTGTGCCATTCAGAAGTACATACAGGGCATTCGTTAATATATGCACTTTCTTCACATTTTGAAAACCAATTTATACTTTCTGTACTACAAAGCTGAATTTGGCATCACCCTGTATATTTTTTCCAAATCTCAACCAAATATCCTAACTAAATGTTCTACACATCATCACGAGAAAATAAATGCACAAATTACTACAAACTGCACTAAAAAATGAACGTAGTACCTGTTGCTTTAGAAGAAATAGTTAACCCTCTCACGGCTGATGAGACCACGTGACACTCGTTGTAACTGGAAAATGTATGGCTTCAACCACTAATTTCTTCAATTTTTTTTAAAAACTCTCCTATTTGGTATATATATGTTGTTAGGCAACTATTCAACAATATAGCATATGTCATTCTACATATATATTATATTGTTAATCATTGTTACTATATACTACATACTATTCGCCATATCTCCCAAAGTTATTTACATATTTTGACGAAATAAAGCTCAAATTGAAGAGGAAACCCCTCCATTTTGTCCTTTTACGATAAGGGTCCTTTGCCCTTGAAGAAACGTTAAAATTCCTCTTATAACGTTTTTTTCTCTTTTTTAGTTTTTTCAAAATAAAACAGATTCGATTCCATTATATGTGGCTTTGACACACCATACTGTGGTTAACGAATGATAAAAGAGGAATATGTTACTGTACCATTCAGAAGTACATACAGGACATTCGTTAATATATGCACTTTCTTCACATTTTGAAAACCAATTTATACTTTCTGTACTACAAAGCTGAATTTGGCATCACCCTGTATATTTTTTCCAAATCTCAACCAAATATGCTAACTAAATGTTCTACACATCATCACGAGAAAATAAATGCACAAATTACTACAAACTGCACTAAAAAATGAACGTAGTACCTGTTGCTTTAGAAGAAATAGTTAACCCTCTCACGGCTGATGAGACCACGTGACACTCGTTGTAACTGGAAAATGTATGGCTTCAACCACTAATTTCTTCAATTTTTTTAAAAACTCTCCTATTTGGTATATATATGTTGTTAGGCAACTATTCAACAATATAGCATATGTCATTCTACATATATATTATATTGTTAATCATTGTTACTATATACAACATACTATTCGCCATATCTCCCAAAGTTATTTACATTTTTTGACGAAATAAAGCTCAAATTGAAGAGGAAACCCCTCCATTTTGTCCTTTTGCGACAAGGGTCCTTTGCCCTTGAAGAAACGTTAAAATTCCTCTTATAACCTTTGTTTCTCTTTTTTAGTTTTTTCAAAATAAAACAGATTCGATTCCATTATATGTGGCTTTGACACACCATACTGTGGTTAACGAATGATAAAAGAGGAATATGTTACTGTACCATTCAGAAGTACATACAGGACATTCGTTAATATATGCACTTTCTTCACATTTTGAAAACCAATTTATACTTTCTGTACTACAAAGCTGAATTTGCCATCACCCTGTATATTTTTTCCAAATCTCAACCAAATATGCTACTAAATGTTCTACACATCATCACGAGAAAATAAATGCACAAATTACTACAAACTGCACTAAAAAATGAACGTAGTACCTGTTGCTTTAGAAGAAATAGTTAACCCTCTCACGGCTGATGAGACCACGTGACACTCGTTGTAACTGGAAAATGTATGGCTTCAACCACTAATTTCTTCAATTTTTTTAAAAACTCTCCTATTTGGTATATATATGTTGTTAGGCAACTATTCAACAATATAGCATATGTCATTCTACATATATATTATATTGTTATCCATTGTTACTATATACTACATATTATTCGCCATATCTCCCAAAGTTATTTACATATTTTGACGAAATAAAGCTAAAATTGAAGAGGAAACCCCTCCATTTTGTCCTTTTGCGATAAGGGTCCTTTGCTTTTGAAGAAACGGTAAAATTCCTTTTATAACGTTTGTTTCTCTTTTTTAGTTTTTTCAAAATAAAACAGATTCGATTCCATTATATGTGGCTTTGACACACCATACTGTGGTTAACGGATGATAAAAGAGGAATATGTTACTGTACCATTCAGAAGTACATACAGGACATTCGTTAATATATGCACTTTCTTCACATTTTGAAAACCAATTTATACTTTCAGTACTACAAAGCTGAATTTGGCATCACCCTGTATATTTTTTCCAAATCTCAACCAAATATGCTAACTATATGTTCTACACATCATCACGAGAAAATAAATGCACAAATTACTACAAACTGCACTAAAAAATGAACGTAGTACCTGTTGCTTTAGAAGAAATAGTTAACCCTCTCACGGCTGATGAGACCACGTGACACTCGTTGTAACTGGAAAATGTATGGCTTCAACCACTAAGTTCTTCAATTTTTTTAAAAACTCTCCTATTTGGTATATATATGTTGTTAGGCAACTATTCAACAATATAGCATATGTCATTCTACATATATATTATATTGTTAATCATTGTTACTATATACTACATACTATTCGCCATATCTCCCAAAGTTATTTACATATTTTGACGAAATAAAGCTAAAATTGAAGAGGAAACCCCTCCATTTTGTCCTTTTGCGATAAGGGTCCTTTGCCCTTGAAGAAACGTTAAAATTCCTCTTATAACGTTTGTTTCTCTTTTTTAGTTTTTTTCAAAATAAAACAGATTCGATTCCATTATATGTGGCTTTGACACACCATACTGTGGTTAACGAATGATAAAAGAGGAATATGTTACTGTACCATTCAGAAGTACATACAGGACATTCGTTAATATATGCACTTTCTTCACATTTTGAAAACCAATTTATACTTTCTGTACTACAAAGCTGAATTTGGCATCACCCTGTATATTTTTTCCAAATCTCAACCAAATATGCTAACTAAATGTTCTACACATCATCACGAGAAAATAAATGCACAAATTACTACAAACTGCACTAAAAAATGAACGTAGTACCTGTTGCTTTAGAAGAAATAGTTAACCCTCTCACGGCTGATGAGACCACGTGACACTCGTTGTAACTGGAAAATGTATGGCTTCAACCACTAATTTCTTCAATTTTTTTAAAAACTCTCCTATTTGGTATATATATGTTGTTAGGCAACTATTCAACAATATAGCATTTGTCATGCTACATATATATTATATTGTTATCCATTGTTACTATATACTACATACTATTCGCCATATCTCCCAAAGTTATTTACATATTTTGACGAAATAAAGCTCAAATTGAAGAGCAAACCTATCCATTTTGTACGGTTGCGATAAATGTCCTTTGCCCTTCAAGAAATGTTAAAATTCCTCTTATAACGTTTGTTTCTCTTTTTTAGATTTTTTTTTCAAAATAAAACAGATTCGATTCCATTATATGTGGCTTTGACACACCATACTGTGGTTAACGAATGATAAAAGAGGAATATGTTACTGTGCCATTCAGAAGTACATACAGGGCATTCGTTAATATATGCACTTTCTTCACATTTTGAAAACCAATTTATACTTTCTGTACTACAAAGCTGAATTTTGCATCACCCTGTATATTTTTTCCAAATCTCAACCAAATATGCTAACTAAATGTTCTACACATCATCAGCGGAAAATAAATGCACAAATTACTACAAACTGCACTAAAAAATGAACGTAGTACCTGTTGCTTTAGAAGAAATAATTAACCCTCTCACGGCTGATGGGACCACGTGACACTCGTTGTAACTGGAAAATGTATGGCTTAAACCACTAATTTCTTCAATTTTTTTTAAAAACTCTCCTATTTGGTATATATATGTTGTTAGGCAACTATTCAACAATATAGCATATGTCATTCTACATATATATTATATTGTTAATCATTGTTACTATATACTACATACTATTCGCCATATCTCCCAAAGTTATTTACATATTTTGACGAAATAAAGCTAAAATTGAAGAGGAAACCCCTCCATTTTGTACGGTTGCGCTAAGGTCCTTTGCCCTTGAAGAAACGTTAAAATTCCTCCTATAAGGTTTGTTTCTCTTTTTTAGTTTTTTCAAAATAAAACAGATTCGATTCCATTATATAGTGGCTTTGACACACCATACTGTGGTTAACGAATGATAAAAGAGGAATATGTTACTGTGCCATTCAGAAGTACATGCAGGGCATTCGTTAATATATGCACTTTCTTCACATTTTGAAAACCAATTTATACTTTCTGTACTACAAAGCTGAATTTTGCATCACCCTGTATATTTTTTCCAAATCTCAACTAAATATGCTAACTAAATGTTCTACACATCATCACGGGAAAATAAATGCACAAATTACTACAAACTGCATTAAAAAATGAACGTAGTTCCTGTTGCTTTAGAAGAAATAGTTAACCCTCTCACGGCTGATGAGACCACGTGACACTCGTTGTAACTGGAAAATGTATGGCTTCAACCACTAATTTCCTCAATTTTTTTAAAAACTCTCCTATTTGGTATATATATGTTGTTAGGCAACTATTCAACAATATAGCATATGTCATTCTACATATATATTATATTGTTATCTATTGTTACTATATACTACATACTATTCGCCATATCTCCCAACGTTATTTACATATTTTGACGAAATAAAGCTAAAATTGAAGAGGAAACCCCTCTATCTTGTCCTTTTGCGATAAGGGTCCTTTGCCCTTGAAGAAACGTTAAAATTCCTCTTATAACGTTTGTTTCTCTTTTTTAGTTTTTTCAAAATAAAACAGATTCGATTCCATTATATGTGGCTTTGAGACACCATACTGTGGTTAACGAATGATAAAAGAGGAATATGTTACTGTACCATTCAGAAGTACATACAGGACATTCGTTAATATATGCACATTCTTCACATTTTGAAAACCAATTTATACTTTCTGTACTACAAAGCTGAATTTGGCATCACCCTGTATATTTTTTCCAAATCTCAACCAAATATGCTAACTAAATGTTCTACACATCATCACGAGAAAATAAATGCACAAATTACTACAAACTGCACTAAAAAATGAACGTAGTACCTGTTGCTTTAGAAGAAATAGTTAACCCTCTCACGGCTGATGAGACCACGTGACACTCTTTGTAACTGGAAAATGTATGGCTTCAACCACTAATTTCTTCAATTTTTTTAAAAACTCTCCTATTTGGTATATATATGTTGTTAGGCAACTATTCAACAATATAGCATATGTCATTCTACATATATATTATATTGTTAATCATTGTTACTATATACTACATACTATTCGCCATATCTCCCAAAGTTATTTACATATTTTGACGAAATAAAGCTAAAATTGAAGAGGAAACCCCTCCATTTTGTCCTTTTGCGATAACGGTCCTTTGCCCTTGAAGAAACGTTAAAATTCCTCTTATAACGTTTGTTTCTCTTTTTTAGTTTTTTCAAAATAAAACAGATTCGATTCCATTATATAGTGGCTTTGACACACCATACTGTGGTTAACGAATGAAAAAAGAGGAATATGTTACTGTGCCATTCAGAAGTACATACAGGGCATTCGTTAATATATGCACTTTCTTCACATTTTGAAAACCAATTTATACTTTCTGTACTACAAAGCTGAATTTTGCATCACCCTGTATATTTTTTCCAAATCTCAACCAAATATGCTAACTAAATGTTCTACACATCATCAGCGGAAAATAAATGCACAAATTACTACAAACTGCACTAAAAAATGAACGTAGTACCTGTTGCTTTAGAAGAAATAATTAACCCTCTCACGGCTGATGAGACCACGTGACACTCGTTGTAACTGGAAAATGTATGGCTTAAACCACTAATTTCTTCAATTTTTTTTAAAAACTCTCCTATTTGGTATATATATGTTGTTAGGCAACTATTCAACAATATAGCATATGTCATTCTACATATATATTATATTGTTAATCATTGTTACTATATACTACATACTATTCGCCATATCTCCCAAAGTTATTTACATATTTTGACGAAATAAAGCTAAAATTGAAGAGGAAACCCCTCCATTTTGTACGGTTGCGCTAAGGTCCTTTGCCCTTGAAGAAACGTTAAAATTCCTCCTATAAGGTTTGTTTCTCTTTTTTAGTTTTTTCAAAATAAAACAGATTCGATTCCATTATATAGTGGCTTTGACACACCATACTGTGGTTAACGAATGATAAAAGAGGAATATGTTACTGTGCCATTCAGAAGTACATGCAGGGCATTCGTTAATATATGCACTTTCTTCACATTTTGAAAACCAATTTATACTTTCTGTACTACAAAGCTGAATTTTGCATCACCCTGTATATTTTTTCCAAATCTCAACTAAATATGCTAACTAAATGTTCTACACATCATCACGGGAAAATAAATGCACAAATTACTACAAACTGCATTAAAAAATGAACGTAGTTCCTGTTGCTTTAGAAGAAATAGTTAACCCTCTCACGGCTGATGAGACCACGTGACACTCGTTGTAACTGGAAAATGTATGGCTTCAACCACTAATTTCCTCAATTTTTTTAAAAACTCTCCTATTTGGTATATATATGTTGTTAGGCAACTATTCAACAATATAGCATATGTCATTCTACATATATATTATATTGTTATCTATTGTTACTATATACTACATACTATTCGCCATATCTCCCAACATTATTTACATATTTTGACGAAATAAAGCTCAAATTGAAGAGGAAACCCCTCTATTTTGTCCTTTTGCGATAAGGGTCCTTTGCCCTTGAAGAAACGTTAAAATTCCTCTTATAACGTTTTTTTTCTCTTTTTTAGTTTTTTCAAAATAAAACAGATTCGATTCCATTATATGTGGCTTTGAGACACCATACTGTGGTTAACGAATGATAAAAGAGGAATATGTTACTGTACCATTCAGAAGTACATACAGTACATTCGTTAATATATGCACATTCTTCACATTTTGAAAACCAATTTATACTTTCTGTACTACAAAGCTGAATTTGGCATCACCCTGTATATTTTTTCCAAATCTCAACCAAATATGCTAACTAAATGTTCTACACATCATCACGAGAAAATAAATGCACAAATTACTACAAACTGCACTAAAAAATGAACGTAGTACCTGTTGCTTTAGAAGAAATAGTTAACCCTCTCACGGCTGATGAGACCACGTGACACTCGTTGTAACTGGAAAATGTATGGCTTCAACCACTAATTTCTTCAATTTTTTTAAAAACTCTCCTATTTGGTATATATATGTTGTTAGGCAACTATTCAACAATATAGCATATGTCATTCTACATATATATTATATTGTTAATCATTGTTACTATATACTACATACTATTCGCCATATCTCCCAAAGTTATTTACATATTTTGACGAAATAAAGCTAAAATTGAAGAGGAAACCCCTCCATTTTGTCCTTTTGCGATAACGGTCCTTTGCCCTTGAAGAAACGTTAAAATTCCTCTTATAACGTTTGTTTCTCTTTTTTAGTTTTTTCAAAATAAAACAGATTCGATTCCATTATATGTGGCTTTGACACACCATACTGTGGTTAACGAATGATAAAAGAGGAATATGTTACTGTACCATTCAGAAGTACATACAGGACATTCGTTAATATATGCACTTTCTTCACATTTTGAAAACCAATTTATACTTTCTGTACTACAAAGCTGAATTTGGCATCACCCTGTATATTTTTTCCAAATCTCAAACAAATATGCTACTAAATGTTCTACACATCATCACGAGAAAATAAATGCACAAATTACTACAAACTGCACTAAAAAATGAACGTAGTACCTGTTGCTTTAGAAGAAATAGTTAACACTCTCACGGCTGATGAGACCACGTGACACTCGTTGTAACTGGAAAATGTATGGCTTCAACCACTAATTTCTTCAATTTTTTTAAAAACTCTCCTATTTGGTATATATATGTTGTTAGGCAACTATTCAACAATATAGCATATGTCATTCTACATATATATTATATTGTTATCCATTGTTACTATATACTACATACTATTCGCCATATCTCCCAAAGTTATTTACATATTTTGACGAAATAAAGCTAAAATTGAAGAGGAAACCCCTCCATTTTGTCCTTTTGCGATAAGGGTCCTTTGCCCTTGAAGAAACGTTAAAATTCCTCTTATAACGTTTGTTTCTCTTTTTTAGTTTTTTCAAAATAAAACAGATTCGATTCCATTATATGTGGCTTTGACACACCATACTGTGGTTAACGAATGATAAAAGAGGAATATGTTACTGTACCATTCAGAAGTACATACAGGACATTCGTTAATATATGCACTTTCTTCACATTTTGAAAACCAATTTATACTTTCTGTACTACAAAGCTGAATTTTGCATCACCCTGTATATTTTTTCCAAATCTCAACCAAATATGCTAACTAAATGTTCTACACATCATCAGCGGAAAATAAATGCACAAATTACTACAAACTGCACTAAAAAATGAACGTAGTACCTGTTGCTTTAGAAGAAATAATTAACCCTCTCACGGCTGATGAGACCACGTGACACTCGTTGTAACTGGAAAATGTATGGCTTAAACCACTAATTTCTTCAATTTTTTTTAAAAACTCTCCTATTTGGTATATATATGTTGTTAGGCAACTATTCAACAATATAGCATATGTCATTCTACATATATATTATATTGTTAATCATTGTTACTATATACTACATACTATTCGCCATATCTCCCAAAGTTATTTACATATTTTGACGAAATAAAGCTAAAATTGAAGAGGAAACCCCTCCATTTTGTACGGTTGCGCTAAGGTCCTTTGCCCTTGAAGAAACGTTAAAATTCCTCCTATAAGGTTTGTTTCTCTTTTTTAGTTTTTTCAAAATAAAACAGATTCGATTCCATTATATAGTGGCTTTGACACACCATACTGTGGTTAACGAATGATAAAAGAGGAATATGTTACTGTGCCATTCAGAAGTACATGCAGGGCATTCGTTAATATATGCACTTTCTTCACATTTTGAAAACCAATTTATACTTTCTGTACTACAAAGCTGAATTTTGCATCACCCTGTATATTTTTTCCAAATCTCAACTAAATATGCTAACTAAATGTTCTACACATCATCACGGGAAAATAAATGCACAAATTACTACAAACTGCATTAAAAAATGAACGTAGTTCCTGTTGCTTTAGAAGAAATAGTTAACCCTCTCACGGCTGATGAGACCACGTGACACTCGTTGTAACTGGAAAATGTATGGCTTCAACCACTAATTTCCTCAATTTTTTTAAAAACTCTCCTATTTGGTATATATATGTTGTTAGGCAACTATTCAACAATATAGCATATGTCATTCTACATATATATTATATTGTTATCTATTGTTACTATATACTACATACTATTCGCCATATCTCCCAACGTTATTTACATATTTTGACGAAATAAAGCTCAAATTGAAGAGGAAACCCCTCTATTTTGTCCTTTTGCGATAAGGGTCCTTTGCCCTTGAAGAAACGTTAAAATTCCTCTTATAACGTTTTTTTTCTCTTTTTTAGTTTTTTCAAAATAAAACAGATTCGATTCCATTATATGTGGCTTTGAGACACCATACTGTGGTTAACGAATGATAAAAGAGGAATATGTTACTGTACCATTCAGAAGTACATACAGGACATTCGTTAATATATGCACATTCTTCACATTTTGAAAACCAATTTATACTTTCTGTACTACAAAGCTGAATTTGGCATCACCCTGTATATTTTTTCCAAATCTCAACCAAATATGCTAACTAAATGTTCTACACATCATCACGAGAAAATAAATGCACAAATTACTACAAACTGCACTAAAAAATGAACGTAGTACCTGTTGCTTTAGAAGAAATAGTTAACCCTCTCACGGCTGATGAGACCACGTGACACTCGTTGTAACTGGAAAATGTATGGCTTCAACCACTAATTTCTTCAATTTTTTTAAAAACTCTCCTATTTGGTATATATATGTTGTTAGGCAACTATTCAACAATATAGCATATGTCATTCTACATATATATTATATTGTTAATCATTGTTACTATATACTACATACTATTCGCCATATCTCCCAAAGTTATTTACATATTTTGACGAAATAAAGCTAAAATTGAAGAGGAAACCCCTCCATTTTGTCCTTTTGCGATAACGGTCCTTTGCCCTTGAAGAAACGTTAAAATTCCTCTTATAACGTTTGTTTCTCTTTTTTAGTTTTTTCAAAATAAAACAGATTCGATTCCATTATATGTGGCTTTGACACACCATACTGTGGTTAACGAATGATAAAAGAGGAATATGTTACTGTACCATTCAGAAGTACATACAGGACATTCGTTAATATATGCACTTTCTTCACATTTTGAAAACCAATTTATACTTTCTGTACTACAAAGCTGAATTTGGCATCACCCTGTATATTTTTTCCAAATCTCAAACAAATATGCTACTAAATGTTCTACACATCATCACGAGAAAATAAATGCACAAATTACTACAAACTGCACTAAAAAATGAACGTAGTACCTGTTGCTTTAGAAGAAATAGTTAACACTCTCACGGCTGATGAGACCACGTGACACTCGTTGTAACTGGAAAATGTATGGCTTCAACCACTAATTTCTTCAATTTTTTAAAAACTCTCCTATTTGGTATATATATGTTGTTAGGCAACTATTCAACAATATAGCATATGTCATTCTACATATATATTATATTGTTATCCATTGTTACTATATACTACATACTATTCGCCATATCTCCCAAAGTTATTTACATATTTTGACGAAATAAAGCTAAAATTGAAGAGGAAACCCCTCCATTTTGTCCTTTTGCGATAAGGGTCCTTTGCCCTTGAAGAAACGTTAAAATTCCTCTTATAACGTTTGTTTCTCTTTTTTAGTTTTTTCAAAATAAAACAGATTCGATTCCATTATATGTGGCTTTGACACACCATACTGTGGTTAACGAATGATAAAAGAGGAATATGTTACTGTACCATTCAGAAGTACATACAGGACATTCGTTAATATATGCACTTTCTTCACATTTTGAAAACCAATTTATACTTTCTGTACTACAAAGCTGAATTTGGCATCACCCTGTATATTTTTTCCAAATCTCAACCAAATATGCTAACTAAATGTTCTACACATCATCACGAGAAAATAAATGCACAAATTACTACAAACTGCACTAAAAAATGAACGTAGTACCTGTTGCTTTAGAAGAAATAGTTAACCCTCTCACGGCTGATGAGACCACGTGACACTCGTTGTAACTGGAAAATGTATGGCTTCAACCACTAATTTCTTCAATTTTTTTAAAAACTCTCCTATTTGGTATATATATGTTGTTAGGCAACTATTCAACAATATAGCATTTGTCATGCTACATATATATTATATTGTTATCCATTGTTACTATATACTACATACTATTCGCCATATCTCCCAAAGTTATTTACATATTTTGACGAAATAAAGCTCAAATTGAAGAGCAAACCTATCCATTTTGTACGGTTGCGATAAATGTCCTTTGCCCTTCAAGAAACGTTAAAATTCCTCTTATAACGTTTGTTTCTCTTTTTTAGATTTTTTTTTCAAAATAAAACAGATTCGATTCCATTATATGTGGCTTTGACACACCATACTGTGGTTAACGAATGATAAAAGAGGAATATGTTACTGTGCCATTCAGAAGTACATACAGGGCATTCGTTAATATATGCACTTTCTTCACATTTTGAAAACCAATTTATACTTTCTGTACTACAAAGCTGAATTTTGCATCACCCTGTATATTTTTTCCAAATCTCAACCAAATATGCTAACTAAATGTTCTACACATCATCAGCGGAAAATAAATGCACAAATTACTACAAACTGCACTAAAAAATGAACGTAGTACCTGTTGCTTTAGAAGAAATAATTAACCCTCTCACGGCTGATGAGACCACGTGACACTCGTTGTAACTGGAAAATGTATGGCTTAAACCACTAATTTCTTCAATTTTTTTTAAAAACTCTCCTATTTGGTATATATATGTTGTTAGGCAACTATTCAACAATATAGCATATGTCATTCTACATATATATTATATTGTTAATCATTGTTACTATATACTACATACTATTCGCCATATCTCCCAAAGTTATTTACATATTTTGACGAAATAAAGCTAAAATTGAAGAGGAAACCCCTCCATTTTGTACGGTTGCGCTAAGGTCCTTTGCCCTTGAAGAAACGTTAAAATTCCTCCTATAAGGTTTGTTTCTCTTTTTTAGTTTTTTCAAAATAAAACAGATTCGATTCCATTATATAGTGGCTTTGACACACCATACTGTGGTTAACGAATGAGAAAAGAGGAATATGTTACTGTGCCATTCAGAAGTACATGCAGGGCATTCGTTAATATATGCACTTTCTTCACATTTTGAAAACCAATTTATACTTTCTGTACTACAAAGCTGAATTTTGCATCACCCTGTATATTTTTTCCAAATCTCAACTAAATATGCTAACTAAATGTTCTACACATCATCACGGGAAAATAAATGCACAAATTACTACAAACTGCATTAAAAAATGAACGTAGTTCCTGTTGCTTTAGAAGAAATAGTTAACCCTCTCACGGCTGATGAGACCACGTGACACTCGTTGTAACTGGAAAATGTATGGCTTCAACCACTAATTTCCTCAATTTTTTTAAAAACTCTCCTATTTGGTATATATATGTTGTTAGGCAACTATTCAACAATATAGCATATGTCATTCTACATATATATTATATTGTTATCTATTGTTACTATATACTACATACTATTCGCCATATCTCCCAACGTTATTTACATATTTTGACGAAATAAAGCTCAAATTGAAGAGGAAACCCCTCTATTTTGTCCTTTTGCGATAAGGGTCCTTTGCCCTTGAAGAAACGTTAAAATTCCTCTTATAACGTTTTTTTCTCTTTTTTAGTTTTTTCAAAATAAAACAGATTCGATTCCATTATATGTGGCTTTGAGACACCATACTGTGGTTAACGAATGATAAAAGAGGAATATGTTACTGTACCATTCAGAAGTACATACAGGACATTCGTTAATATATGCACTTTCTTCACATTTTGAAAACCAATTTATACTTTCTGTACTACAAAGCTGAATTTGGCATCACCCTGTATATTTTTTCCAAATCTCAACCAAATATGCTAACTAAATGTTCTACACATCATCACGAGAAAATAAATGCACAAATTACTACAAACTGCACAAAAAATGAACGTAGTACCTGTTGCTTTAGAAGAAATAGTTAACCCTCTCACGGCTGATGAGACCACGTGACACTCGTTGTAACTGGAAAATGTATGGCTTCAACCACTAAGTTCTTCAATTTTTTTAAAAACTCTCCTATTTGGTATATATATGTTGTTAGGCAACTATTCAACAATATAGCATATGTCATTCTACATATATATTATATTGTTAATCATTGTTACTATATACTACATACTATTCGCCATATCTCCCAAAGTTATTTACATATTTTGACGAAATAAAGCTAAAATTGAAGAGGAAACCCCTCCATTTTGTCCTTTTGCGATAAGGGTCCTTTGCCCTTGAAGAAACGTTAAAATTCCTCTTATAACGTTTGTTTCTCTTTTTTAGTTTTTTCAAAATAAAACAGATTCGATTCCATTATATGTGGCTTTGACACACCATACTGTGGTTAACGAATGATAAAAGAGGAATATGTTACTGTACCATTCAGAAGTACATACAGGACATTCGTTAATATATGCACTTTCTTCACATTTTGAAAACCAATTTATACTTTCTGTACTACAAAGCTGAATTTGGCATCACCCTGTATATTTTTTCCAAATCTCAAACAAATATGCTACTAAATGTTCTACACATCATCACGAGAAAATAAATGCACAAATTACTACAAACTGCACTAAAAAATGAACGTAGTACCTGTTGCTTTAGAAGAAATAGTTAACCCTCTCACGGCTGATGAGACCACGTGACACTCGTTGTAACTGGAAAATGTATGGCTTCAACCACTAATTTCTTCAATTTTTTTAAAAACTCTCCTATTTGGTATATATATGTTGTTAGGCAACTATTCAACAATATAGCATATGTCATTCTACATATATATTATATTGTTATCCATTGTTACTATATACTACATACTATTCGCCATATCTCCCAACGTTATTTACATATTTTGACGAAATAAAGCTCAAATTGAAGAGGAAACCCCTCCATTTTGTACGGTTGCGCTAAGGTCCTTTGCCCTTGAAGAAACGTTAAAATTCCTCTTATAACGTTTGTTTCTCTTTTTTAGTTTTTTCAAAATAAAACAGATTCGATTCCATTATATGTGGCTTTGACACACCATACTGTGGTTAACGAATGATAAAAGAGGAATATGTTACTGTACCATTCAGAAGTACATACAAGGCATTCGTTAATATATGCACTTTCTTCACATTTTGAAAAACAATTTATACTTTCTGTACTTCAAAGCTGAATTTTGCATCACCCTGTATATTTTTTTCAAGTCTCAACCAAATATGCTAACTAAATGTTCTACACATCATCACGGGAAAATAAATGCCCAAATTACTACAAACTGCATTAAAAATGAACGTAGTACCTGTTGCTTTAGAAGAAATAGTTAACCCTCTCACGGCTGATGAGACCACGTGACACTCGTTGTAACTGGAAAATGTATGGCTTCAACCACTAATTTCCTCAATTTTTTTAAAAACTCTCCTATTTGGTATATATATGTTGTTAGGCAACTATTCAACAATATAGCATATGTCATTCTAAATATATATTATATTGTTATCCATTGTTACTATATACTACATACTATTCGCCATATCTCCCAAAGTTATTTACATATTTTGACGAAATAAAGCTAAAATTGAAGAGGAAACCCCTCCATTTTGTCCTTTTGCGATAAGGGTCCTTTGCCCTTGAAGAAACGTTAAAATTCCTCTTATAACGTTTGTTTCTCTTTTTTAGTTTTTTCAAAATAAAACAGATTCGATTCCATTATATGTGGCTTTGACACACCATACTGTGGTTAACGAATGATAAAAGAGGAATATGTTACTGTACCATTCAGAAGTACATACAGGACATTCGTTAATATATGCACTTTCTTCACATTTTGAAAACCAATTTATACTTTCTGTACTACAAAGCTGAATTTGGCATCACCCTGTATATTTTTTCCAAATCTCAACCAAATATGCTAACTAAATGTTCTACACATCATCACGAGAAAATAAATGCACAAATTACTACAAACTGCACTAAAAAATGAACGTAGTACCTGTTGCTTTAGAAGAAATAGTTAACCCTCTCACGGCTGATGAGACCACGTGACACTCGTTGTAACTGGAAAATGTATGGCTTCAACCACTAATTTCTTCAATTTTTTTTAAAAACTCTCCTATTTGGTATATATATGTTGTTAGGCAACTATTCAACAATATAGCATTTGTCATGCTACATATATATTATATTGTTATCCATTGTTACTATATACTACATACTATTCGCCATATCTCCCAAAGTTATTTACATATTTTGACGAAATAAAGCTCAAATTGAAGAGCAAACCTATCCATTTTGTACGGTTGCGATAAATGTCCTTTGCCCTTCAAGAAACGTTAAAATTCCTCTTATAACGTTTGTTTCTCTTTTTTAGTTTTTTTTTTTTTTAAATAAAACAGATTCGATTCCATTATATAGTGGCTTTGACACACCATACTGTGGTTAACGAATGAAAAAAGAGGAATATGTTACTGTGCCATTCAGAAGTACATACAGGGCATTCGTTAATATATGCACTTTCTTCACATTTTGAAAACCAATTTATACTTTCTGTACTACAAAGCTGAATTTGGCATCACCCTGTATATTTTTTCCAAATCTCAACCAAATATGCTAACTAAATGTTCTACACATCATCACGAGAAAATAAATGCACAAATTACTACAAACTGCACTAAAAAATGAACGTAGTACCTGTTGCTTTAGAAGAAATAGTTAACCCTCTCACGGCTGATGAGACCACGTGACACTCGTTGTAACTGGAAAATGTATGGCTTCAACCACTAATTTCTTCAATTTTTTTTAAAAACTCTCCTATTTGGTATATATATGTTGTTAGGCAACTATTCAACAATATAGCATATGTCATTCTACATATATATTATATTGTTAATCATTGTTACTATATACTACATACTATTCGCCATATCTCCCAAAGTTATTTACATATTTTGACGAAATAAAGCTCAAATTGAAGAGGAAACCCCTCCATTTTGTCCTTTTACGATAAGGGTCCTTTGCCCTTGAAGAAACGTTAAAATTCCTCTTATAACGTTTTTTTCTCTTTTTTAGTTTTTTCAAAATAAAACAGATTCGATTCCATTATATGTGGCTTTGAGACACCATACTGTGGTTAACGAATGATAAAAGAGGAATATGTTACTGTACCATTCAGAAGTACATACAGGACATTCGTTAATATATGCACTTTCTTCACATTTTGAAAACCAATTTATACTTTCTGTACTACAAAGCTGAATTTGGCATCACCCTGTATATTTTTTCCAAATCTCAACCAAATATGCTAACTAAATGTTCTACACATCATCACGAGAAAATAAATGCACAAATTACTACAAACTGCACTAAAAAATGAACGTAGTACCTGTTGCTTTAGAAGAAATAGTTAACCCTCTCACGGCTGATGAGACCACGTGACACTCGTTGTAACTGGAAAATGTATGGCTTCAACCACTAATTTCTTCAATTTTTTTAAAAACTCTCCTATTTGGTATATATATGTTGTTAGGCAACTATTCAACAATATAGCATATGTCATTCTACATATATATTATATTGTTAATCATTGTTACTATATACTACATACTATTCGCCATATCTCCCAAAGTTATTTACATATTTTGACGAAATAAAGCTCAAATTGAAGAGGAAACCCCTCCATTTTGTCCTTTTGCGACAAGGGTCCTTTGCCCTTGAAGAAACGTTAAAATTCCTCTTATAACCTTTGTTTCTCTTTTTTAGTTTTTTCAAAATAAAACAGATTCGATTCCATTATATGTGGCTTTGACACACCATACTGTGGTTAACGAATGATAAAAGAGGAATATGTTACTGTACCATTCAGAAGTACATACAGGACATTCGTTAATATATGCACTTTCTTCACATTTTGAAATACAATTTATACTTTCTGTACTACAAAGCTGAATTTGGCATCACCCTGTATATTTTTTCCAAATCTCAAACAAATATGCTACTAAATGTTCTACACATCATCACGAGAAAATAAATGCACAAATTACTACAAACTGCACTAAAAAATGAACGTAGTACCTGTTGCTTTAGAAGAAATAGTTAACCCTCTCACGGCTGATGAGACCACGTGACACTCGTTGTAACTGGAAAATGTATGGCTTCAACCACTAATTTCTTCAATTTTTTTAAAAACTCTCCTATTTGGTATATATATGTTGTTAGGCAACTATTCAACAATATAGCATATGTCATTCTACATATATATTATATTGTTATCCATTGTTACTATATACTACATACTATTCGCCATATCTCCCAACGTTATTTACATATTTTGACGAAATAAAGCTCAAATTGAAGAGGAAACCCCTCCATTTTGTACGGTTGCGCTAAGGTCCTTTGCCCTTGAAGAAACGTTAAAATTCCTCTTATAACGTTTGTTTCTCTTTTTTAGTTTTTTCAAAATAAAACAGATTCGATTCCATTATATGTGGCTTTGACACACCATACTGTGGTTAACGAATGATAAAAGAGGAATATGTTACTGTACCATTCAGAAGTACATACAAGGCATTCGTTAATATATGCACTTTCTTCACATTTTGAAAAACAATTTATACTTTCTGTACTTCAAAGCTGAATTTTGCATCACCCTGTATATTTTTTTCAAGTCTCAACCAAATATGCTAACTAAATGTTCTACACATCATCACGGGAAAATAAATGCCCAAATTACTACAAACTGCATTAAAAATGAACGTAGTACCTGTTGCTTTAGAAGAAATAGTTAACCCTCTCACGGCTGATGAGACCACGTGACACTCGTTGTAACTGGAAAATGTATGGCTTCAACCACTAATTTCCTCAATTTTTTTAAAAACTCTCCTATTTGGTATATATATGTTGTTAGGCAACTATTCAACAATATAGCATATGTCATTCTAAATATATATTATATTGTTATCCATTGTTACTATATACTACATACTATTCGCCATATCTCCCAAAGTTATTTACATATTTTGACGAAATAAAGCTAAAATTGAAGAGGAAACCCCTCCATTTTGTCCTTTTGCGATAAGGGTCCTTTGCCCTTGAAGAAACGTTAAAATTCCTCTTATAACGTTTGTTTCTCTTTTTTAGTTTTTTCAAAATAAAACAGATTCGATTCCATTATATGTGGCTTTGACACACCATACTGTGGTTAACGAATGATAAAAGAGGAATATGTTACTGTACCATTCAGAAGTACATACAGGACATTCGTTAATATATGCACTTTCTTCACATTTTGAAAACCAATTTATACTTTCTGTACTACAAAGCTGAATTTGGCATCACCCTGTATATTTTTTCCAAATCTCAACCAAATATGCTAACTAAATGTTCTACACATCATCACGAGAAAATAAATGCACAAATTACTACAAACTGCACTAAAAAATGAACGTAGTACCTGTTGCTTTAGAAGAAATAGTTAACCCTCTCACGGCTGATGAGACCACGTGACACTCGTTGTAACTGGAAAATGTATGGCTTCAACCACTAATTTCTTCAATTTTTTTTAAAAACTCTCCTATTTGGTATATATATGTTGTTAGGCAACTATTCAACAATATAGCATTTGTCATGCTACATATATATTATATTGTTATCCATTGTTACTATATACTACATACTATTCGCCATATCTCCCAAAGTTATTTACATATTTTGACGAAATAAAGCTCAAATTGAAGAGCAAACCTATCCATTTTGTACGGTTGCGATAAATGTCCTTTGCCCTTCAAGAAACGTTAAAATTCCTCTTATAACGTTTGTTTCTCTTTTTTAGTTTTTTTTTTTCAAAATAAAACAGATTCGATTCCATTATATAGTGGCTTTGACACACCATACTGTGGTTAACGAATGAAAAAAGAGGAATATGTTACTGTGCCATTCAGAAGTACATACAGGGCATTCGTTAATATATGCACTTTCTTCACATTTTGAAAACCAATTTATACTTTCTGTACTACAAAGCTGAATTTGGCATCACCCTGTATATTTTTTCCAAATCTCAACCAAATATGCTAACTAAATGTTCTACACATCATCACGAGAAAATAAATGCACAAATTACTACAAACTGCACTAAAAAATGAACGTAGTACCTGTTGCTTTAGAAGAAATAGTTAACCCTCTCACGGCTGATGAGACCACGTGACACTCGTTGTAACTGGAAAATGTATGGCTTCAACCACTAATTTCTTCAATTTTTTTTAAAAACTCTCCTATTTGGTATATATATGTTGTTAGGCAACTATTCAACAATATAGCATATGTCATTCTACATATATATTATATTGTTAATCATTGTTACTATATACTACATACTATTCGCCATATCTCCCAAAGTTATTTACATATTTTGACGAAATAAAGCTCAAATTGAAGAGGAAACCCCTCCATTTTGTCCTTTTACGATAAGGGTCCTTTGCCCTTGAAGAAACGTTAAAATTCCTCTTATAACGTTTTTTTCTCTTTTTTAGTTTTTTCAAAATAAAACAGATTCGATTCCATTATATGTGGCTTTGAGACACCATACTGTGGTTAACGAATGATAAAAGAGGAATATGTTACTGTACCATTCAGAAGTACATACAGGACATTCGTTAATATATGCACTTTCTTCACATTTTGAAAACCAATTTATACTTTCTGTACTACAAAGCTGAATTTGGCATCACCCTGTATATTTTTTCCAAATCTCAACCAAATATGCTAACTAAATGTTCTACACATCATCACGAGAAAATAAATGCACAAATTACTACAAACTGCACTAAAAAATGAACGTAGTACCTGTTGCTTTAGAAGAAATAGTTAACCCTCTCACGGCTGATGAGACCACGTGACACTCGTTGTAACTGGAAAATGTATGGCTTCAACCACTAATTTCTTCAATTTTTTTAAAAACTCTCCTATTTGGTATATATATGTTGTTAGGCAACTATTCAACAATATAGCATATGTCATTCTACATATATATTATATTGTTAATCATTGTTACTATATACTACATACTATTCGCCATATCTCCCAAAGTTATTTACATATTTTGACGAAATAAAGCTCAAATTGAAGAGGAAACCCCTCCATTTTGTCCTTTTGCGACAAGGGTCCTTTGCCCTTGAAGAAACGTTAAAATTCCTCTTATAACCTTTGTTTCTCTTTTTTAGTTTTTTCAAAATAAAACAGATTCGATTCCATTATATGTGGCTTTGACACACCATACTGTGGTTAACGAATGATAAAAGAGGAATATGTTACTGTGCCATTCAGAAGTACATACAGGGCATTCGTTAATATATGCACTTTCTTCACATTTTGAAAACCAATTTATACTTTCTGTACTACAAAGCTGAATTTTGCATCACCCTGTATATTTTTTCCAAATCTCAACCAAATATGCTAACTAAATGTTCTACACATCATCAGCGGAAAATAAATGCACAAATTACTACAAACTGCACTAAAAAATGAACGTAGTACCTGTTGCTTTAGAAGAAATAATTAACCCTCTCACGGCTGATGAGACCACGTGACACTCGTTGTAACTGGAAAATGTATGGCTTAAACCACTAATTTCTTCAATTTTTTTTAAAAACTCTCCTATTTGGTATATATATGTTGTTAGGCAACTATTCAACAATATAGCATATGTCATTCTACATATATATTATATTGTTAATCATTGTTACTATATACTACATACTATTCGCCATATCTCCCAAAGTTATTTACATATTTTGACGAAATAAAGCTAAAATTGAAGAGGAAACCCCTCCATTTTGTACGGTTGCGCTAAGGTCCTTTGCCCTTGAAGAAACGTTAAAATTCCTCCTATAAGGTTTGTTTCTCTTTTTTAGTTTTTTCAAAATAAAACAGATTCGATTCCATTATATAGTGGCTTTGACACACCATACTGTGGTTAACGAATGATAAAAGAGGAATATGTTACTGTGCCATTCAGAAGTACATGCAGGGCATTCGTTAATATATGCACTTTCTTCACATTTTGAAAACCAATTTATACTTTCTGTACTACAAAGCTGAATTTGGCATCACCCTGTATATTTTTTCCAAATCTCAACTAAATATGCTAACTAAATGTTCTACACATCATCACGGGAAAATAAATGCACAAATTACTACAAACTGCATTAAAAAATGAACGTAGTTCCTGTTGCTTTAGAAGAAATAGTTAACCCTCTCACGGCTGATGAGACCACGTGACACTCGTTGTAACTGGAAAATGTATGGCTTCAACCACTAATTTCCTCAATTTTTTTAAAAACTCTCCTATTTGGTATATATATGTTGTTAGGCAACTATTCAACAATATAGCATTTGTCATGCTACATATATATTATATTGTTATCCATTGTTACTATATACTACATACTATTCGCCATATCTCCCAAAGTTATTTACATATTTTGACGAAATAAAGCTCAAATTGAAGAGCAAACCTATCCATTTTGTACGGTTGCGATAAATGTCCTTTGCCCTTGAAGAAACGTTAAAATTCCTCTTATAACGTTTGTTTCTCTTTTTTAGATTTTTTTTTCAAAATAAAACAGATTCGATTCCATTATATGTGGCTTTGACACACCATACTGTGGTTAACGAATGATAAAAGAGGAATATGTTACTGTGCCATTCAGAAGTACATACAGGGCATTCGTTAATATATGCACTTTCTTCACATTTTGAAAACCAATTTATACTTTCTGTACTACAAAGCTGAATTTTGCATCACCCTGTATATTTTTTCCAAATCTCAACCAAATATGCTAACTAAATGTTCTACACATCATCAGCGGAAAATAAATGCACAAATTACTACAAACTGCACTAAAAAATGAACGTAGTACCTGTTGCTTTAGAAGAAATAATTAACCCTCTCACGGCTGATGAGACCACGTGACACTCGTTGTAACTGGAAAATGTATGGCTTAAACCACTAATTTCTTCAATTTTTTTAAAAACTCTCCTATTTGGTATATATATGTTGTTAGGCAACTATTCAACAATATAGCATATGTCATTCTACATATATATTATATTGTTAATCATTGTTACTATATACTACATACTATTCGCCATATCTCCCAAAGTTATTTACATATTTTGACGAAATAAAGCTAAAATTGAAGAGGAAACCCCTCCATTTTGTACGGTTGCGCTAAGGTCCTTTGCCCTTGAAGAAACGTTAAAATTCCTCCTATAAGGTTTGTTTCTCTTTTTTAGTTTTTTCAAAATAAAACAGATTCGATTCCATTATATAGTGGCTTTGACACACCATACTGTGGTTAACGAATGATAAAAGAGGAATATGTTACTGTGCCATTCAGAAGTACATGCAGGGCATTCGTTAATATATGCACTTTCTTCACATTTTGAAAACCAATTTATACTTTCTGTACTACAAAGCTGAATTTTGCATCACCCTGTATATTTTTTTCCAAATCTCAACTAAATATGCTAACTAAATGTTCTACACATCATCACGGGAAAATAAATGCACAAATTACTACAAACTGCATTAAAAAATGAACGTAGTTCCTGTTGCTTTAGAAGAAATAGTTAACCCTCTCACGGCTGATGAGACCACGTGACACTCGTTGTAACTGGAAAATGTATGGCTTCAACCACTAATTTCCTCAATTTTTTTAAAAACTCTCCTATTTGGTATATATATGTTGTTAGGCAACTATTCAACAATATAGCATACAGTGCTGGAAATTGGTATAAAGGCAGAGGGACATTTGATAATACAAGGAGGCAAGAATGCCGAGGATGGATAAAGATGATATATTTATAAAGTAACATTGTAGACTGTA
>NW_027656326.1:0-104596 GCF_964235325.1 Thermobia domestica | reverse complement strand
CGCTAGGTGAGGTATTGGGGCGAGTGTGAGGGGATGTGGAGGCCGACTCGCCCGGAGCAAGAACTAATTCCCAAGTTAAATCGCGACGTTTAAATCCGTAAAAAAGTATTAAAAAAAGTTAAAATATTATCGCTTAACATAAATGTGGGACGATGACTTTTGTTTTATATACTCTTCGTACTTCCCGCCAGTTGAGGTATTGGGGCGAGTGTGAGGGGATGTGGAGGCCGACTCGCCCGGAGCGGGAACTAATTCCCAAGTAAAATCGTGACGTTTAAATCCGTAAAAAAGTATAAAAATAAAAGTTAAAATATTTTCTCGTAACATATATGAGGTCGATGGGTTTTGTATTATATAGTTTTCGTTCTTCCCGCTAGGAGAGGTATTGGGGCGAGTTTGATTAAGGTGGAGGCCGACTCGCCCGGAGCGGGAACTAATTCCTAAGTAAAATCGTGACGTTTAAATCCGTAAAAAGGTATAAAAATAAAAGTTAAAATATTTTCGCGTAACATATATGAGGTCGATGGCTTTCGTATTATATAGTTTTCGTTCTTCCCGCCAGGTGTGGTATTGGGGCGAGTGTGAGGGGATGTGGAGGCCGACTCGCCCGGAGTGGGAACTAATTCCCAAGTAAAATCGTGACGTTTAAATCCGTAAAAATGTATAAAAATAAAATTTAAAATATTTTCGCGTAACATATATGAGGTCCATGGCTTTCGTATTATATAGTTTTCGTTCTTCCAGCCAGGTGAGGTATTGGGGCGAGTGTGAGGGGATGTGGAGGCCGACTCGCCTGGAGCGGGAACTAATTCCCATGTAAAATCGTGACGTTTAAATCCGTAAAAAAGTATAAAAATAAAAGTTAAAATATTTTCGCGTAACATATATGAGGTGATGTCTTTCGTATTATATAGTTTTCGTTCTTTCCGCCAGGTGAGATATTGGGGCGAGTGTGACGGGATGTGGAGGCCGACTCGCCCGGAGCGAGAACTAATTCCCAAGGAAAATCGTGACGTTTAAATCCGTAAAAAAGTAAATGAGAATAAAAGTTAAAATATTTTCGCGTAACATATATGAGGTCGATGGCTTTCGTATTATATAGTTTCGTTCTTCCCGCCATGTGAGGTATTGGGCGCGTGTGAGGGGATGTGGAGACCGACTCGCCCGGAGCGGGAACCAATTCCCAAGTAAATTCGTTACGTTTAAATCCGTAAAAAAGTAAATAAGAATAAAAGTTAAAATATTTTCGCGTAACATATATGAGGTCGATGGCTTTCGTATTATATAGTTTTCGTTCTTCCCGCCAGGTGAGGTATTGGGGCGGGTGTGAGGGGATGTGGAGGCCGACTCGCCCGGAGCGGGAACTAATTCCCAAGTAAAATCGTGACGTTTAAATCCGTATAAAAGTAAAAAATAAAAATTAAAATATTTTCGCGTAACATATATGAGGTCGATGGCTTTCGTATTATATAGTTTTCGTTCTTCCCGCCAGGCGAGGTATTGGGGCGAGTGTGAGGGGATGTGGAGGCCGACTCGCCCGGAGCGGAAACTGATTCCCAAGTAAAATCGTGACGTTTAAATCCGTAAAAAAGTATAAAAATTAAAGTTAAAATATTATCGCTTAACATAAATGTGGGACGATGACTTTTGTTTTATATACTTTTCGTACTTCCCGGCAGGTGTGGTATTGGGACGAGTGTGAGGGGATGTGGAGGCCGACTCGCCCGGAGCGGGAACTTATTCCCAAGTAAAATCGTGACGTTTAAATCCGTAAAAAAGTATAAAAATAAAAGTTAAAATATTTTCGCGTAACATATATGAGGTCGATGGCTTTCGTATTATATAGTTTTCGTTCTTCCCGCCAGGTGAGGTATTTGGGCGAGTGTGAGGAGATGTGGAGGCCGACTCGTCCTGAGCGGGAACTAATTCCCAAGTAAAATCGTGACGTTTAAATCCGTAAAAAAGTATAAAAATAAAAGTTAAAATATTATCGCTTAACATATATGTGGGACGATGACTTTTGTTTTATATACTCTTCGTACTTCCCGGCAGGTGTGGTATTGGAGCGAGTGTGAGGGGATGTGGAGGCCGACTCGCCCGGAGCGGGAACTAATTCCCAAGTAAAATCGTGACGTTTAAATCCGTAAAAAGGTATAAAAATAAAAGTTAAAATATTTTCGCGTAACATATATGAGGTCGATGGCTTTCGTATTATATAGTTTTCGTTCTTCCCGCCAGGTGTGGTATTGGGGCGAGTGTGAGGGGATGTGGAGGCCGACTCGCCCGGAGTGGGAACTAATTCCCAAGTAAAATTGTGACGTTTAAATCCGTAAAAAAGTATAAAAATAAAATTTAAAATATTTTCGCGTAACATATATGAGGTCGATGGTTTTCGTATTATATAGTTTTCGTTCTTCCAGCCAGGTGAGGTATTGGGGCGAGTGTGAGGGGATGTGGAGGCCGACTCGCCTGGAGCGGGAACTAATTCCCAAGTAAAATCGCGACGTTTAAATCCGTAAAAAAGTATAAAAATAAAAGTTAAAATATTTTCGCGTAACATATATGAGGTCATTGGCTTTCGTATTATATAGTTTTCTTTCTTCCCGCCAGGTAAGGTATTGGGGCGAGTGTGAGGGGATGTGGAGACCGACTCGCCCGGAGAGGAACTAATTCCCAAGTAAAATCGTGACGTTTAAATCCGTAAAAAAGTATAAAAATAAAAGTTAAAATATTTTCGCGTAACATGTATAAGGTCGATGGCTTTCGTATTATATAGTTTTCGTTCTTCCCGCCAGATGAGGTATTGGGGCGAGTGTGAGGGGATGTGGAGGCCGACTCGCCCGGAGCGGGAACTAATTCCCAAGTAAAATCGTGACGTTTAAATCCGCAAAAAAGTATAAAAAAAAGTTAAAATATTATCGCTTAACATAAATGTGGGACGATGACTTTTGTTTTATATACTCTTGGTACTTCCCGCCAAGTGAGGTATTGGGGCGAGTGTGAGGGGATGTGGAAGCCGACTCGCCCGGAGCGGGAACTAATTCCCAAGTAAAATCGTGACGTTTAAATCCGTAAAAAAGTATAAAAATAAAAGTTAAAATATTTTCGCGTAACATATATGAGGTCGATGGGTTTTGTATTATATAGTTTTCGTTCTTCCCGCCAGGTGAGGTATTGGGGCGAGTGTGAGGGGATGTGGAGGCCGACTTGCCGGAGCGGGAACTAATTCCCAAGTAAAATCGTGACGTTTAAATCCGTAAAAAAGTATACAAATAAAAGTTAAAATATTTTCGCGTAACATATATGAGGTCGATGGCTTTCGTATTATATAGTTTTCGTTCTTCCCGCCAGGTGAGGTATTGGGGCGAGTGTGAGGGGATGTTGAGGCCGACTCGCCCTGAGCGGGAACTAATTCCCAAGTAAAATCGTGACGTTTAAATCCGTAAAAAAGTATAAAAATAAAAGTTAAAATATTTTCGCGTAACACATATGAGGTGATGTCTTTCGTATTATATAGTTTTCGTTTTTCCCGCCAGGTGAGATATTGGGGCGAGTGTGACAGGATGTGGAGGCCGACACGCCCGGAGCGGGAACTAATTCCCAAGGAAAATCGTGACCTTTGAATCCGTAAAAATGTAAATAAGAATAAAAGTTAAAATATTTTCGCGTAACATATATGAGGTCGATGGCTTTCGTATTATATAGTTTTCGTTCTTCCCGCCAGGTGAGGTATTGAGGCGAGTGTGAGGGGATGTGGAGGCCGACTCGCCCGGAGCGGGAACTAATTCCCAAGTAAAATCGTGACGTTTAAATCCGTACAAAAATATAAAAATAAAAGTTAAAATATTTTCGCGTAACATATATGAGGTCGATGGCTTTCGTATTATATAGTTTTCGTTCTTCCCGCCAGGTGAGATATTGGGGCGAGTGTGAGGGGATGTGGAGGCCGACTCGCCCGGAGCGGGAACTAATTCCCAAGTAAAATCGTGACGTTTAAATCCGTAAAAAAGTATAAAAATAAAAGTTAAAATATTATCGCTTAACATATATGTGGGACGATGACTTTTGTTTTTTATACTCCTCGTACTTCCCGGCAGGTGTGGTATTGGGGCGAGTGTGAGGGGATGTGGAGGCCGACTCGCCCGGAGCGGGAACTAATTCCCAAGTAAAATCGTGACGTTTAAATCCGTAAAAAAGTATAAAAATAAAAGTTAAAATATTATCGCTTAACATATATGTGGGACGATGACTTTTGTTTTATATACTCTTCGTACTTCCCGGCAGGTGTGGTATTGGGGCGAGTGTGAGGGGATGTGGAGGCCGACTCGCCCGGAGCGGGAACTAATTCCCAAGTAAAATCGTGACGCTTAAATCCGTAAAAAGGGATAAAAATAAAAGTTAAAATATTTTCGCGTAACATATATGAGGTCGATGGCTTTCGTATTATATAGTTTTCGTTCTTCCCGCCAGGTGTGGTATTGGGGCGAGTGTGAGGGGATGTGGAGGCCGACTCGCCCGGAGTGGGAACTAATTCCCAAGTAAAATCGTGACGTTTAAATCCGTAAAAATGTATAAAAATAAAATTTAAAATATTTTCGCGTAACATATATGAGGTCGATGGCTTTCGTATTATATAGTTTTCGTTCTTCCAGCCAGGTGAGGTATTGGGGCGAGTGTGAGGGGATGTGGAGGCCGACTCGCCTGGAGCGGGAACTAATTCCCAAGTAAAATCGTGACGTTTAAATCCGTAAAAAGGTATAAAAATAAAAGTTAAAATATTTTCGCGTAACATATATGAGGTCGATGGCTTTCGTATTTTATAGTTTTCGTTCTTCCTGCCAGGTTAGGTATTTAGGCGAGTGTAAGGGGATGTGGAAGTCGACTCGCCAGGTGCGGGAACTAATTCCCAAGTAAAATCGTGACGTTTAAATCCGTAAAAAAGTATAAAAATAAAAGTTAAAATATTTTCGCGTAACATATATGAGGTCATTGGCTTTCGTATTATATAGTTTTCTTTCTTCCCGCCAGGTAAGGTATTGGGGCGAGTGTGAGGGGATGTGGAGGCCGACTCGCCCGGAGAGGAACTAATTCCCAAGTAAAATCGTGACGTTTAAATCCGTAAAAAGGTATAAAAATAAAAGTTTAAATATTTTCGCGTAACATATATAAGGTCGATGGCTTTCGTATTATATAGTTTTCGTTCTTCCCGCCAGATGAGGTATTGGGGCGAGTGTGAGGGGATGTGGAGGCCGACTCGCCCGGAGCGGGAACTAATTCCCAAGTAAAATCGTGACGTTTAAATCCGTAAAAAAGTATAAAAATAAAAGTTAAAATATTTTCGCGTAACATATAAGAGGTCGATGGGTTTTGTATTATATAGTTTTCGTTCTTCCCGCCAGGTGAGGTATTGGGGCGAGTGTGATTAATGTGGAGGCCGACTTGCCCGGAGCGGGAACTAATTCCCAAGTAAAATCGTGACGTTTAAATCCGTAAAAAAGTATACAAATAAAAGTTAAAATATTTTCGCGTAACATATATGAGGTCGATGGCTTTCGTATTATATAGTTTTCGTTCTTCTCGCCAGGTGAGGTATTGGGGCGAGTGTGATGGGATGTTGAGGCCGACTCGCCCTGAGCGGGAACTAATTCCCAAGTAAAATCGTGACGTTTAAATCCGTAAAAAAGGATAAAAATAAAAGTTAAAATATTTTCGCGTAACACATATGAGGTGATGTCTTTCGTATTATATAGTTTTCGTTTTTCCCGCCAGGTGAGATATTGGGGCGAGTGTGACGGGATGTGGAGGCCGACACGCGCGGAGCGGGAACTAATTCCCAAGGAAAATCGTGACCTTTGAATCCGTAAAAATGTAAATAAGAATAAAAGTTAAAATATTTTCGCGTAACATATATGAGGTCGATGGCTTTCGTATTATATAGTTTTCGTTCTTCCCGCCAGGTGAGGTATTGGAACGAGTGTGAGGGGATGTGGAGGCCGACTCGCCCGGAGCGGGAACTAATTCCCAAGTAAAATCGTGACGTTTATATCCGTAAAAAAGTATAAAAATTAAAGTTAAAATATTTTCGCGTAACATATATGAGGTCGATGGCTTTCGTATTATATGGTTTTCGTTCTTCCCGCCAGGTGAGGTATTAGGGCGAGTGTGAGGGGATGTGGAGGCCGACTCGCCCGGAGCGGGAACTAATTCCCAAGTATAATCGTGTCGTTTAAATCCGTAAAAAAGTAAAAAGGAATTAAATGTAAAATATTATCGCCTAACATATATGTGGGACTATGACTTTTGTTTTATATACTCTTCGTACTTGACGGCAGGTGTGGAATGGGCGGAGTGTGAGGGGATGTGGAGGCCGACTCGCCCGGGGCGGGAACTAATTCCCAAGTAAAATCGTGACGTTTAAATCCGTAAAAAAGTATAAAAATAAAAGTTAAAATATTTTTGCGTAACATATATGAGGTCGATGGCTTTCGTATTATATAGTTTTCGTTCTTCCCGCTAGGTGAGGTATTGGGGCGAGTGTGAGGGGATGTGGAGGCCGACTCGCCCGGAGCGGGAACTAATTCCCAAGTAATATCGTGACCTTTAAATCCGTAAAAAGGTATAAAAATAAAAGTTAAAATATTTTCTCGTAACATATATGAGGTCGATGGGTTTTTTATTATATAGTTTTCGTTCTTCCCGCTAGGAGAGGTATTGGGGCGAGTTTGATTAATGTGGAGGCCGACTCGCCCGGAGCGGGAACTAATTCCCAAGTAAAATCGTGACGTTTAAATCCGTAAAAAGGTATAAAAATAAAAGTTAAAATATTTTCGCGTAACATATATGAGGTCGATGGCTTTCGTTTTATATAGTTTTGTTCTTCCCGCCAGGTGTGGTATTGGGGCGAGTGTGAGGGGATGTGGAGGCCGACTCGCCCGGAGTGGGAACTAATTCCCAAGTAAAATCGTGACGTTTAAATTCGTAAAAATGTATAAAAATAAAATTTAAAATATTTTCGCGTAACATATATGAGGTCGATGGCTTTCGTATTATATAGTTTTCGTTCTTCCAGCCAGGTGAGGTATTGGGGCGAGTGTGAGGGGATGTGGAGGCCGACTCGCCTGGAGCGGGAACTAATTCCCAAGTAAAATCGTGACGTTTAAATCCGTAAAAAAGTATAAAAATAAAAGTTAAAATATTTTCGCGTAACATATATGAGGTGATGTCTTTCGTATTATATAGTTTTCGTTCTTCCCGCCAGGTGAGATATTGGGGCGAGTGTGACGGGATGTGGAGGCCGACTCGCCCGGAGCGAGAACTAATTCCCAAGTAAAATCGTGACGTTTAAATCCGTAAAAAAGTATTAAAAAAAGTTAAAATATTATCGCTTAACATAAATGTGGGACGATGACTTTTGTTTTATATACTCTTCGTACTTCCCGCCAGGTGAGGTATTGGGGCGAGTGTGAGGGGATGTGGAGGCCGACTCGCCCGGAGCGGGAACTAATTCCCAAGTAAAATCGTGACGTTTAAATCCGTAAAAAAGTATAAAAATAAAAGTTAAAATATTTTCTCGTAACATATATGAGGTCGATGGGTTTTTTATTATATAGTTTTCGGTCTTCCCGCTAGGAGAGGTATTGGGGCGAGTTTGATTAATGTGGAGGCCGACTCGCCCGGAGCGGGAACTAATTCCCAAGTAAAATCGTGACGTTTAAATCCGTAAAAAGGTATAAAAATAAAAGTTAAAATATTTTCGCGTAACATATATGAGGTCAATGGCTTTCGTTTTATATAGTTTACGTTCTTCCCGCCAGGTGTGGTATTGGGGCGAGTGTGAGGGGATGTGGAGGCCGACTCGCCCGGAGTGGGAACTAATTCCCAAGTAAAATCGTGACGTTTAAATCCGTAAAAATGTATAAAAATAAAATTTAAAATATTTTCGCGTAACATATATGAGGTCGATGGCTTTCGTATTATATAGTTTTCGTTCTTCCAGCCAGGTGAGGTATTGGGGCGAGTGTGAGGGGATGTGGAGGCCGACTCGCCTGGAGCGGGAACTAATTCCCAAGTAAAATCGTGACGTTTAAATCCGTAAAAAAGTATAAAAATAAAAGTTAAAATATTTTCGCGTAACATATATGAGGTGATGTCTTTCGTATTATATAGTTTTCGTTCTTTCCGCCAGGTGAGATATTGGGGCGAGTGTGACGGGATGTGGAGGCCGACTCGCCCGGAGCGAGAACTAATTCCCAAGGAAAATCGTGACGTTTAAATCCGTAAAAAAGTAAATGAGAATAAAAGTTAAAATATTTTCGCGTAACATATATGAGGTCGATGGCTTTCGTATTATATAGTTTTCGTTCTTCCCGCCATGTGAGGTATTGGGCGCGTGTGAGGGGATGTGGAGACCGACTCGCCCGGAGCGGGAACCAATTCCCAAGTAAATTCGTTACGTTTAAATCCGTAAAAAAGTAAATAAGAATAAAAGTTAAAATATTTTCGCGTAACATATATGAGGTCGATGGCTTTCGTATTATATAGTTTTCGTTCTTCCCGCCAGGTGAGGTATTGGGGCGGGTGTGAGGGGATGTGGAGGCCGACTCGCCCGGAGCGGGAACTAATTCCCAAGTAAAATCGTGACGTTTAAATCCGTAAAAAAGTAAAAAAATAAAAATTAAAATATTTTCGCGTAACATATATGAGGTCGATGGCTTTCGTATTATATAGTTTTCGTTCTTCCCGCCAGGCGAGGTATTGGGGCGAGTGTGAGGGGATGTGGAGGCCGACTCGCCCGGAGCGGAAACTGATTCCCAAGTAAAATCGTGACGTTTAAATCCGTAAAAAAGTATAAAAATTAAAGTTAAAATATTATCGCTTAACATAAATGTGGGACGATGACTTTTGTTTTATATACTTTTCGTACTTCCCGGCAGGTGTGGTATTGGGACGAGTGTGAGGGGATGTGGAGGCCGACTCGCCCGGAGCGGGAACTTATTCCCAAGTAAAATCGTGACGTTTAAATCCGTAAAAAAGTATAAAAATAAAAGTTAAAATATTTTCGCGTAACACATATGAGGTCGATGGCTTTCGTATTATATAGTTTTCGTTCTTCCCGCCAGGTAAGGTATTGGGGCGAGTGTGAGGGGATGTGGAGGCCGACTCGCCCGGAGAGGAACTAATTCCCAAGTAAAATCGTGACGTTTAAATCCGTAAAAAAGTATAAAAATAAAAGTTAAAATATTTTCGCGTAACATATATAAGGTCGATGGCTTTCGTATTATATAGTTTTCGTTCTTCCCGCCAGATGAGGTATTGGGGCGAGTGTGAGGGGATGTGGAAGCCGACTCGCCCGGAGCGGGAACTAATTCCCAAGTAAAATCGTGACGTTTAAATCCGTAAAAAAGTATAAAAATAAAAGTTAAAATATTTTCGCGTAACATATATGAGGTCGATGGGTTTTGTATTATATAGTTTTCGTTCTTCCCGCCAGGTGAGGTATTGGGGCGAGTGTGAGGGGATGTGGAGGCCGACTTGCCGGAGCGGGAACTAATTCCCAAGTAAAATCGTGACGTTTAAATCCGTAAAAAAGTATACAAATAAAAGTTAAAATATTTTCGCGTAACATATATGAGGTCGATGGCTTTCGTATTATATAGTTTTCGTTCTTCCCGCCAGGTGAGGTATTGGGGCGAGTGTGAGGGGATGTTGAGGCCGACTCGCCCTGAGCGGGAACTAATTCCCAAGTAAAATCGTGACGTTTAAATCCGTAAAAAAGTATAAAAATAAAAGTTAAAATATTTTCGCGTAACACATATGAGGTGATGTCTTTCGTATTATATAGTTTTCGTTTTTCCCGCCAGGTGAGATATTGGGGCGAGTGTGACAGGATGTGGAGGCCGACACGCCCGGAGCGGGAACTAATTCCCAAGGAAAATCGTGACCTTTGAATCCGTAAAAATGTAAATAAGAATAAAAGTTAAAATATTTTCGCGTAACATATATGAGGTCGATGGCTTTCGTATTATATAGTTTTCGTTCTTCCCGCCAGGTGAGGTATTGAGGCGAGTGTGAGGGGATGTGGAGGCCGACTCGCCCGGAGCGGGAACTAATTCCCAAGTAAAATCGTGACGTTTAAATCCGTACAAAAATATAAAAATAAAAGTTAAAATATTTTCGCGTAACATATATGAGGTCGATGGCTTTCGTATTATATAGTTTTCGTTCTTCCCGCCAGGTGAGATATTGGGGCGAGTGTGAGGGGATGTGGAGGCCGACTCGCCCGGAGCGGGAACTAATTCCCAAGTAAAATCGTGACGTTTAAATCCGTAAAAAAGTATAAAAATAAAAGTTAAAATATTATCGCTTAACATATATGTGGGACGATGACTTTTGTTTTTTATACTCCTCGTACTTCCCGGCAGGTGTGGTATTGGGGCGAGTGTGAGGGGATGTGGAGGCCGACTCGCCCGGAGCGGGAACTAATTCCCAAGTAAAATCGTGACGTTTAAATCCGTAAAAAAGTATAAAAATAAAAGTTAAAATATTATCGCTTAACATATATGTGGGACGATGACTTTTGTTTTATATACTCTTCGTACTTCCCGGCAGGTGTGGTATTGGGGCGAGTGTGAGGGGATGTGGAGGCCGACTCGCCCGGAGCGGGAACTAATTCCCAAGTAAAATCGTGACGCTTAAATCCGTAAAAAGGGATAAAAATAAAAGTTAAAATATTTTCGCGTAACATATATGAGGTCGATGGCTTTCGTATTATATAGTTTTCGTTCTTCCCGCCAGGTGTGGTATTGGGGCGAGTGTGAGGGGATGTGGAGGCCGACTCGCCCGGAGTGGGAACTAATTCCCAAGTAAAATCGTGACGTTTAAATCCGTAAAAATGTATAAAAATAAAATTTAAAATATTTTCGCGTAACATATATGAGGTCGATGGCTTTCGTATTATATAGTTTTCGTTCTTCCAGCCAGGTGAGGTATTGGGGCGAGTGTGAGGGGATGTGGAGGCCGACTCGCCTGGAGCGGGAACTAATTCCCAAGTAAAATCGTGACGTTTAAATCCGTAAAAAGGTATAAAAATAAAAGTTAAAATATTTTCGCGTAACATATATGAGGTCGATGGCTTTCGTATTTTATAGTTTTCGTTCTTCCTGCCAGGTTAGGTATTTAGGCGAGTGTAAGGGGATGTGGAAGTCGACTCGCCAGGTGCGGGAACTAATTCCCAAGTAAAATCGTGACGTTTAAATCCGTAAAAAAGTATAAAAATAAAAGTTAAAATATTTTCGCGTAACATATATGAGGTCATTGGCTTTCGTATTATATAGTTTTCTTTCTTCCCGCCAGGTAAGGTATTGGGGCGAGTGTGAGGGGATGTGGAGGCCGACTCGCCCGGAGAGGAACTAATTCCCAAGTAAAATCGTGACGTTTAAATCCGTAAAAAGGTATAAAAATAAAAGTTTAAATATTTTCGCGTAACATATATAAGGTCGATGGCTTTCGTATTATATAGTTTTCGTTCTTCCCGCCAGATGAGGTATTGGGGCGAGTGTGAGGGGATGTGGAGGCCGACTCGCCCGGAGCGGGAACTAATTCCCAAGTAAAATCGTGACGTTTAAATCCGTAAAAAAGTATAAAAATAAAAGTTAAAATATTTTCGCGTAACATATAAGAGGTCGATGGGTTTTGTATTATATAGTTTTCGTTCTTCCCGCCAGGTGAGGTATTGGGGCGAGTGTGATTAATGTGGAGGCCGACTTGCCCGGAGCGGGAACTAATTCCCAAGTAAAATCGTGACGTTTAAATCCGTAAAAAAGTATACAAATAAAAGTTAAAATATTTTCGCGTAACATATATGAGGTCGATGGCTTTCGTATTATATAGTTTTCGTTCTTCTCGCCAGGTGAGGTATTGGGGCGAGTGTGATGGGATGTTGAGGCCGACTCGCCCTGAGCGGGAACTAATTCCCAAGTAAAATCGTGACGTTTAAATCCGTAAAAAAGGATAAAAATAAAAGTTAAAATATTTTCGCGTAACACATATGAGGTGATGTCTTTCGTATTATATAGTTTTCGTTTTTCCCGCCAGGTGAGATATTGGGGCGAGTGTGACGGGATGTGGAGGCCGACACGCGCGGAGCGGGAACTAATTCCCAAGGAAAATCGTGACCTTTGAATCCGTAAAAATGTAAATAAGAATAAAAGTTAAAATATTTTCGCGTAACATATATGAGGTCGATGGCTTTCGTATTATATAGTTTTCGTTCTTCCCGCCAGGTGAGGTATTGGAACGAGTGTGAGGGGATGTGGAGGCCGACTCGCCCGGAGCGGGAACTAATTCCCAAGTAAAATCGTGACGTTTATATCCGTAAAAAAGTATAAAAATTAAAGTTAAAATATTTTCGCGTAACATATATGAGGTCGATGGCTTTCGTATTATATGGTTTTCGTTCTTCCCGCCAGGTGAGGTATTAGGGCGAGTGTGAGGGGATGTGGAGGCCGACTCGCCCGGAGCGGGAACTAATTCCCAAGTATAATCGTGTCGTTTAAATCCGTAAAAAAGTAAAAAGGAATTAAATGTAAAATATTATCGCCTAACATATATGTGGGACTATGACTTTTGTTTTATATACTCTTCGTACTTCCCGGCAGGTGTGGAATGGGCGGAGTGTGAGGGGATGTGGAGGCCGACTCGCCCGGGGCGGGAACTAATTCCCAAGTAAAATCGTGACGTTTAAATCCGTAAAAAAGTATAAAAATAAAAGTTAAAATATTTTTGCGTAACATATATGAGGTCGATGGCTTTCGTATTATATAGTTTTCGTTCTTCCCGCTAGGTGAGGTATTGGGGCGAGTGTGAGGGGATGTGGAGGCCGACTCGCCCGGAGCGGGAACTAATTCCCAAGTAAAATCGTGACGTTTAAATCCGTAAAAAGGTATAAAAATAAAAGTTAAAATATTTTCTCGTAACATATATGAGGTCGATGGGTTTTTTATTATATAGTTTTCGTTCTTCCCGCTAGGAGAGGTATTGGGGCGAGTTTGATTAATGTGGAGGCCGACTCGCCCGGAGCGGGAACTAATTCCCAAGTAAAATCGTGACGTTTAAATCCGTAAAAAGGTATAAAAATAAAAGTTAAAATATTTTCGCGTAACATATATGAGGTCGATGGCTTTCGTTTTATATAGTTTTCGTTCTTCCCGCCAGGTGTGGTATTGGGGCGAGTGTGAGGGGATGTGGAGGCCGACTCGCCCGGAGTGGGAACTAATTCCCAAGTAAAATCGTGACGTTTAAATTCGTAAAAATGTATAAAAATAAAATTTAAAATATTTTCGCGTAACATATATGAGGTCGATGGCTTTCGTATTATATAGTTTTCGTTCTTCCAGCCAGGTGAGGTATTGGGGCGAGTGTGAGGGGATGTGGAGGCCGACTCGCCCGGAGCGGGAACTAATTCCCAAGTAAAATCGTGACGTTTAAATCCGTAAAAAAGTAAATAAGAATAAAAGTTAAAATATTTTCGCGTAACATATATGAGGTCGATGGCTTTCGTATTATATAGTTTTCGTTCTTCCCGCCAGGTGAGGTATTGGGGCGGGTGTGAGGGGATGTGGAGGCCGACTCGCCCGGAGCGGGAACTAATTCCCAAGTAAAATCGTGACGTTTAAATCCGTAAAAAAGTAAAAAAATAAAAATTAAAATATTTTCGCGTAACATATATGAGGTCGATGGCTTTCGTATTATATAGTTTTCGTTCTTCCCGCCAGGTGAGGTATTTGGGCGAGTGTGAGGAGATGTGGAGGCCGACTCGTCCGGAGCGGGAACTAATTCCCAAGTAAAATCGTGACGTTTAAATCCGTAAAAAAGTATAAAAATAAAAGTTAAAATATTATCGCTTAACATATATGTGGGACGATGACTTTTGTTTTATATACTCTTCGTACTTCCCGGCAGGTGTGGTATTGGAGCGAGTGTGAAGGGATGTGGAGGCCGACTCGCCCGGAGCGGGAACTAATTCCCAAGTAAAATCGTGACTATTAAATCCGTAAAAAGGTATAAAAATAAAAGTTAAAATATTTTCGCGTAACATATATGAGGTCGATGGCTTTCGTATTATATAGTTTTCGTTCTTCCCGCCAGGTGTGGTATTGGGGCGAGTGTGAGGGGATGTGGAGGCCGACTCGCCCGGAGTGGGAACTAATTCCCAAGTAAAATCGTGACGTTTAAATCCGTAAAAAAGTATAAAAATAAAATTTAAAATATTTTCGCGTAACATATATGAGGTCGATGGTTTTCGTATTATATAGTTTTCGTTCTTCCAGCCAGGTGAGGTATTGGGGCGAGTGTGAGGGGATGTGGAGGCCGACTCGCCCGGAGCGGGAACTAATTCCCAAGTAAAATCGTGACGTTTAAATCCGCAAAAAAGTATAAAAAAAAGTTAAAATATTATCGCTTAACATAAATGTGGGACGATGACTTTTGTTTTATATACTCTTGGTACTTCCCCCCAGGTGAGGTATTGGGGCGAGTGTGAGGGGATGTGGAGGCCGACTCGCCCGGAGCGGGAACGAATTCCCAAGTAAAATCGTGACGTTTAAATCCGTAAAAAAGTATAAAAATAAAAGTTAAAATATTTTCGCGTAACATATATGAGGTCGATGGGTTTTGTATTATATAGTTTTCGTTCTTCCCGCCAGGTGAGGTGTTGGGGCGAGTGTGATTAATGTGGAGGCCGACTTGCCGGAGCGGGAACTAATTCCCAAGTAAAATCGTGACGTTTAAATCCGTAAAAAAGTATAAAAATAAAAGTTAAAATATTTTCGCGTAACATATATGAGGTCGATGGCTTTCGTATTATATAGTTTTCGTTCTTCCCGCCAGGTGAGGTATTGAAGCGCGTGTGAGGGGATGTTGAGGCCGACTCGCCCTGAGCGGGAACTAATTCCCAAGTAAAATCGTGACGTTTAAATCCGTAAAAAAATATAAAAATAAAAGTTAAAATATTTTCGCGTAACACATATGAGGTGATGTCTTTCGTATTATATAGTTTTCGTTTTTCCCGCCAGGTGAGATATTGGGGCGAGTGTGACGGGATGTGGAGGCCGACACGCCCGGAGCGGGAACTAATTCCCAAGGAAAATCGTGACCTTTGAATCCGTAAAAATGTAAATAAGAATAAAAGTTAAAATATTTTCGCGTAACATATATGAGGTCGATGGCTTTCGTATTATATAGTTTTCGTTCTTCCCGCCAGGTGAGGTATTGAGGCGAGTGTGAGGGGATGTGGAGGCCGACTCGCCCGGAGCGGGAACTAATTCCCAAGTAAAATCGTGACGTTTAAATCCGTACAAAAATATAAAAATAAAAGTTAAAATATTTTCGCGTAACGTATATGAGGTCGATGGCTTTCGTATTATATAGTTTTCGTTCTTCCCGCCAGGTGAGATATTGGGGCGAGTGTGAGGGGATGTGGAGGCCGACTCGCCCGGAGCGGGAACTAATTCCCAAGTAAAATCGTGACGTTTAAATACGTAAAAAAGTATAAAAATAAAAGTTAAAATATTATCGCTTAACATATATGTGGGACGATGACTTTTGTTTTTTAAACTCTTCGTACTTCCCGGCAGATGTGGTATTGGGGCGAGTGTGAGGGGATGTGGAGGCCGACTCGCCCGGAGCGGGAACTAATTCCCAAGTAAAATCGTGACGTTTAAATCCGTAAAAAAGTATAAAAATAAAAGTTAAAATATTATCGCTTAACATATATGTGGGACGATGACTTTTGTTTTATATACTCTTCGTACTTCCCGGCAGGTGTGGTATTGGGGCGAGTGTGAGGGGATGTGGAGGCCGACTCGCCCGGAGCGGGAACTAATTCCCAAGTAAAATCGTGACGTTTAAATCCGTAAAAAGGGATAAAAATAAAAGTTAAAATATTTTCGCGTAACATATATGAGGTCGATGGCTTTCGTATTATATAGTTTTCGTTCTTCCCGCCAGGTGTGGTATTGGGGCGAGTGTGAGGGGATGTGCAGGCCGACTCGCCCGGAGTGGGAACTAATTCCCAAGTAAAATCGTGACGTTTAAATCCGTAAAAATGTATAAAAATAAAATTTAAAATATTTTCGCGTAACATATATGAGGTCGATGGCTTTCGTATTTTATAGTTTTCGTTCTTCCAGCCAGGTGAGGTATTGGGGCGAGTGTGAGGGGATGTGGAGGCCGACTCGCCTGGAGCGGGAACTAATTCCCAAGTAAAATCGTGACGTTTAAATCCGTAAAAAGGTATAAAAATAAAAGTTAAAATATTTTCGCGTAACATATATGAGGTCGATGGCTTTCGTATTTTATAGTTTTCGTTCTTCCCGCCAGGTGAGGTATTGGGGCGAGTGTGATTAATGTGGAGGCCGACTTGCCCAGAGCGGGAACTAATTCCCAAGTAAAATCGTGACGTTTAAATCCGTAAAAAAGTATACAAATAAAAGTTAAAATATTTTCGCGTAACATATATGAGGTCGATGGCTTTCGTATTATATAGTTTTCGTTCTTCCCGCCAGGTGAGGTATTGGGGCGAGTGTGAGGGGATGTTGAGGCCGACTCGCCCTGAGCGGGAACTAATTCCCAAGTAAAATCGTGACGTTTAAATCCGTAAAAAAGGATAAAAATAAAAGTTAAAATATTTTCGCGTAACACATATGAGGTGATGTCTTTCGTATTATATAGTTTTCGTTTTTCCCGCCAGGTGAGATATTGGGGCGAGTGTGACGGGATGTGGAGGCCGACACGCGCGGAGCGGGAACTAATTCCCAAGGAAAATCGTGACCTTTGAATCCGTAAAAATGTAAATAAGAATAAAAGTTAAAATATTTTCGCGTAACATATATGAGGTCGATGGCTTTCGTATTATATAGTTTTCGTTCTTCCCGCCAGGTGAGGTATTGGGGCGAGTGTGAGGGGATGTGGAGGCCGACTCGCCCGGAGCGGGAACTAATTCCCAAGTAAAATCGTGACGTTTAAATCCGTAAAAAAATATAAAAATAAAAGTTAAAATATTTTCGCGTAACATATATGAGGTCGATGGCTTTCGTATTATATAGATTTCGTTCTTCCCGCCAGGTGAGATATTGGGGCGAGTGTGAGGGGATGTGGAGGCCGACTCGCCCGGAGCGGGAACTAAATCCCAAGTAAAATCGTGACGTATAAATCCGTAAGAAAATATAAAAATAAAAGTTAAAATATTTTCGCATAACATATATGAGGTCGATGGCTTTCGTATTATATAGTTTTCGTTCTTCCCGCCAGGTGAGGTATTGGGCGAAAGTGAGGGGATGTGGAGGCCGACTCGCCCGGAGCGGGAACTAATTCCCAAGTAAAATCGTGACGTTTAAATCCGTAAAAAAGTATAAAAATTAAAGTTAAAATATTTTCGCGTAACATATATGAAGTCGATGGCTTTCGTATTATATAGTTTTCGTTCTTCCCGCCAGGTGAGGTATTGGGGCGAGTGTGAGGGGATGTGGAGGCCGACTCGCCTGGAGCGGGAACTAATTCCCAAGTAATATCGTGACCTTTAAATCCGTAAAAAAGTATAAAAATAAAAGTTAAAATATTTTCGCGTAACATATATGAGGTCGATGGCTTTCGTATTATATAGTTTTCGTTCTTCCCGCCAGGTGAGGTATTGGGCGAGTGTGAGGGGATGTGGAGGCCGACTCGCCCGGAGCGGGAACTAATTTCCAAGTAAAATCGTGACGTTTAAATCCGTAAAAAAGTATAAAAATTAAAGTTAAAATATTTTCGCGTAACATATATGAGGTCTATGGCTTTCGTATTATATAGCTTTCGTTCTTCCCGCCAGGTGAGGTATTGGGGCGAGTGTGAGGGGATGTGGAGGCCGACTCGCCCGGAGCGGGAACTAATTCCCAAGTAAAATCGTGACGTTTAAATCCGTAAAAAAGTATAAAAATAAAAGTTAAAATATTTTCGCGTAACATATATGAGGTCGATGGCTATCGTATTATATAGTTTTCGTTCTTCCCGCCAGGTGAGGTATTGGGGCGAGTGTGAGGGGATGTGGAGGCCGGCTCGCCCGGAGCGGGAACTAATTCCCAAGTAAAATCGTGTCGTTTAACTCCGTAAAAAAGTATAAAAATAAAAGTTAAAATATTTTCGCGTAACATATATGAGGTCGATGGCTTTCGTATTATATGGTTTTCGTTCTTCCCGCCAGGTGAGGTATTGGGGCGAGTGTGAGGGGATGTGGAGGCCGACTCGCCCGGAGCGGGAACTAATTCCCAAGTATAATCGTGTATTTTAAATCCGTAAAAAAGTAAAAAGGAATAAAAGGTAGCGGACGGTGCAATTTAACATAGGTACTGCTAGAGTGAAGTTCGAATACTGCTAGAGTGAAGTTCGAAAACTTGATAGTGAGAATTGTGAAATGGAGGTGTTAATATTTGAAGTTGATACGACAGGAACAAGTGGATTTGGCTGCAAGGAGACCAAAGGAATATCTAACCACTAAAAAGGCTCTGTAAGAGAACAGGTTTGGAGACAGAAAAAAAAAGGGGGAAATGAAAATGAATGAAATAGTTTCTGGTTTGTATGTTAATGATTCTTATTTCCATTAGAAACTTCCATTTCATTTTTCTTATTGTCTTGTTTGGAAAAGGAAATAAGGAAAAGGAAAATAAATGAAAGAAACTTGGATTCTGTCAACTTACGTAACCATTAAATGCCTTGGTTAAGCTATTTGAATAAACCCCTTTGGATTTTGCTTTTAACTATAAATTAAGTTTCAGTAGCTAACCCTGGTTATTCGTATTGGATAGAGAATTTCAATATCATTTAAAGTTTCGATAAACAGTGCTTTATTGCGTTTAAAGTGGGGATTTTATATCTAAAGATTCTAGTGTCAAACAACTCTTGGAAAAAAAAATTAATGAGTGTTACTTTCTCATTGGATGTTGTATCTGAAATTTAATTTAGTCCACTGCAAGACTTTCTTTATTACTTTTCGTTCAAGTTATTTGTTACAAATTTCACAAAATAAAGTTTGTTAGTTGTTATCTGAAATTGGGATTTTCAGTAATTTGAAACTGATACGAACCTATTCTACCCTTCTATCGTAACTATCGCACTCACTCGATGTGTGGACGTTAATTGTCAGTGCTGGTTGTTTTATTTTCAGGAATTATTTTGCAGTAAAGAATTTTTATGCTATTTATATTCCTAGTGGGTAAAACAGCTAGAACTGGGAATTGGCGGATACATGAAATTATATATGTGTATTTCATTACGCAACACATATATAATTTAAATAAGGTACCTATGTTAAATTGCGAGTGCAAAAATACCAGGGAAGCAAGAAAGTTCGTGCGCTTTTGAACCACTCCCGCTTCCATTTGGCTGCTGCGGCGACATCTGTCCCCGTAGCATGAAAGTTTTGACTGTTTGGGAAAGCTTATTCATTGACGCATCAGCCACGGTGAATATAACAACGCATTTGTCAGTGTAGTGTGTAAAAATCGCTCGTGATCATGTCAGTGTCAAATGAAGTTTTTAGAGCTTGTTTTCTTTACGAGTTTAAATTGGGGACAAATGGTGCAGAAGCAGCTAGAAAAATATGTGTTGCGCTCGGAGAGGGTGTAATAAGTAAATGTACAGCACAAAAGTGGTTCCAGACCTTTTCAACTGGTGACGAGACCTTTCAAGATAAGCCTCGCTCTGGGAGGCCTAAATCAGTAGATATGGACCACCTGAAGGCCTCTATTGAAGATTATTCCAGTCAAACATGCGAGGAAATTGCTCACCGATTCGAGGTAAACAGGAAAATTATTCGGGTAAGTCTGCATCAGTTGGGGAAGATCTGAAAACTGGGTCAGTGGGTCTCTCACGAGCTGACCGCTATGAGCCAAGTCCTAAGACGGAATATCTGTTCATTTTTGTTGACGAGACACAAAATCTGTCCAATTTTGGACCGTATAATAACTTGTGACGAGAAGTGGGTCATGTATGACAATAAAAAACGGTCATACCATTGGCTATCACCGAATGATCCGAAGCCTTTGACTGCAGAACCGAACATCCATCAACACAAGGTTTTGCTCTGTGTTTGGTGGACTACAAACGGTATCGTGCACTACGAATTCTTGGAACGTGGTAAGACAATTACCAAAGATGTGTACTCATCACAACTGAGAACGGTAGCCACCAAACTGACCCAGAAACAGCCAGCACTAGTAAACAAAAGAGGTGTGCTCTATAACCAGGACAACGCGCGCCCTCACACCGCAAAACAGGCGCTGGAAGTAATCTCAGAACTTGGTTGGGAGCTTGTATCTCATCCTCCCTAGTCCCCAGATGTCGCCCCTTCGGATTGCCATTTATTCTTGGCCATAGACAACTTTATGCGTGGCAGGCAGTTCAAGACTGAACAAGACGTCAAAAATGCAGTTGCTGAGTTTTCCGAGTCTCGTGAACAAATATTCTACAAAACTGGCATTTACAAGCTTGTTGAGCGCTGGGAGAAGGTTGTAGAAGCAAATGGAGGCTATTTTGCCGAATAAACAAACCGTTAAAACCCTGTAATTGACAGTTTTCTTCCATAGTATAAAAGCGCACGAACTTTCTTGCTTCCCTGGTAATTGAAGGTTTTTCATGAATAGGTTTTCTCTCTTTGAAAGTTTCTGTATAGCAGAGTTTCTGTGGAAGGATTTCCTGCTTAATGCTTTATTGGCAATTTGTTTATTGCAATTGGTACTGTTTGTATATAGACGTTAATGTGTTCGTACCTCTTGCATTGTTTATGGCAGGTTGCTAAATGCGTAAAACTAATAGTTATGGAAGTCGCATGCTAATGTGGGAGGAAACTTTATGGAAGTATATTACAGAAACATAATAGATATAAAATTCCCAATTTATATTGTAGTGTTTATATGTATATATGTAATTCCTCTCTCCCCGTTATATTGTTTTGTATTTAAGAGTAATATGGCGCAGTTTAATGATATAAGGGCTGGTTTTGTACACGATAATGATCAATCTAGCTCTAGTGGCGATGAGTTTGTGGGGTATCAATATGAAAATCCCTTATTTGAAAATGACCTGAGCGGAAGACAAATTCTTAATTATAATAGTACTTCTCCTAATATGGGAAGGGGAGCCTCTAATATGAGAGGGGGTGGTCGGACCGAAATGGTACCTCCACTAACCCGTCAATTTCAATTCAATTTTTCAAGGCATGCTTCGGATAGCATGTATAAAGTCTTAATGGAGGAAATTAATAGTTTACCAGTAATTGATGGAGGAAATACAGACTTGACTTTCAAGTTTTTGCTTCGTTTAGATAGTTTTCTCAGGGGACGGGATTTCCCGTTGGATTTGGTGCTAATCGCTTGTCTTTCTCGAACCAAAGGGGAAATTCAGGAGATGGTACAATCTCTGATTGGAAGTTCTCTCTCTTGGGAGACTGTTTGTAGGCGAATAATGTTGCGTTTCATCTCTACTATTGCTAGAACTCAATATATGAAGTTATATTTTTACACTACTATGAGTGAAGAGGAAACACTCTATGACTTTATTGATTCTAAATTATCTATAATTAAGGTTTTGGATTTGAGTTTTGATGAACATACTATTTGTAGTCTAATTGTAAATATGGTTACTCCTCGAACGCATGAATTTTTAGTTGAGCACGGATTTCCTAACACTTTTGAAAACTTGTTAACATTAGCTGCTAGATATGATGCTTTGTTTCGATATAAAAGGGATTATTATAAGTTAAGCAAACGAACCTTAGGTGAAGAACAAAATCAGGTCACAACACAAAAGTCACCTAATATGTTAAAGGCTCGTGGCATGCGTAGCTCAGTGGTTCAGGTACCGAAACAAAAATGTTATATTAATCATTCTAGTGTTCACCAGTTAGGTTATGAAGACGACTCAATTAGTGGAATGCAAATGAGGGAGAATAGTCAGGCTACAAAAGTAAATAGATCTTTGGGTAATAATACATTAAAATGTAAATGTCCTCATTCAGATTTAGATAAATTCAATAGAGTACGGGGTGTTCATTCTCAACCACGGTCTAATGTGAAAATAAATGAATTTGGGGAATCTACTGGATCAAGTATAGCTCATATGCCTGATAAAAGATTAATGAATTTAATTTTGGTGTTAATTTATATAAAAGGCGAAGCTGTACCTTGTGTAATAGACACTGGCAGTAGTAACAATTTCATTAGTCAGCGATATTATCAACATTTAAGTAGTATGTGTCGTATAAAAAGTGAGAATGTGAACTTACGAACTACGGGTCTTGGAAATACTCAGATTCTCGTAAAACAGAGAGTTCGTATTTACTTCCGCATGGGACGTCAGCAGTTTTGTGAACTGTTTTATATCATCGAGTCTGATGACTTTGATATTCTTTTGGGTAACAGTTTTCATACAAAGTATAGTGCTGTTATAGACTTACCTAATAACTTATATAGAGTACAAAATCGAAGATTAAGCGTACCTATACAAGATGCCTCCCAGTTGTCGGCAGAAACTGTGCGCTCTTCCCTTTATACTTCTAGGGGAGAGGATCGTGGAAGGCAACCACCATGCAACTTAGGTTCGCTGGAAACAACATCTACTCCTAGTACTTCTGCGAGTTTTCAACAACAGCATGGATTGCCGGAAGCTGCTGCATCCACGTCACATGGAGCTGTTCCAAAAGAGCCAGACCCAGAGTTCGAGTTTTGCTATGATCATTCGGTTCTTCATCCAGAGAGGATTACCGAGGAAAATTTACAAGGTAATTATAAGGTTTCGCCTGAACTTTTACAAATAGATCCTAGTTTACAGAAATATGTTGATAAAATTTTAAATAACTATCAAGATGTGATATCGGATAAAATCGGTAGAGTCAAGAACTTTGAATATAAAATAGAAGTAACTGATAATACTCCTATTAGACAACAACCTTATCATCTCCCTACCTTTAAAAAAAAAAGAATTAGAACAATATATTGAACAACTTGAGAAAGATGATATAGTAGAGAGAGTAGACTTTTCACCTTTTACTTCCCCATGCTTTCTTGTAAAAAACTCAGATAAAAGTAGTCGTTTGGTCGTAGCGTATGGAGAAATGAACAAGCGGGTGATTTGTAATAATTTTCCGTCTCCTAATATGGAGAACGTTATATCAAGTATTTCTAATCACTCTATATTTAGTAAACTGGATCTCCGATCCTCTTTTTTTCAGTTGACCTTGACGAAAGACAGTCGTCCTTATACTGCCTTTGTTACAAAAAATAAAATTTATCAATTTAAGGTTTGTCCTATGGGTTTTCTAAATAGTCCATTTGTGTTAAGTAATTTAATGAATAAGGTACTTGATGGGTTAATTGGAAAGAATTTGGAAATATTCTATGATGATATTCTATTGTTTAGCTCTAATGTGGAAGAACATAAGAAATTGTTAGAGGATGTTCTCTCCCGTTTAAGAAAATGGGGTATAACAATTTCCCCTAAGAAAACATTCTTGTTTCAACAATCTATAAAGTACTTAGGGTTTCGTTTTGAAAAGGGAACTATGTGTATTGACTCTGACAGAATTAAGGCAATTCAGGATATTCCAAAACCTAAAAATCAAAAAGGAGTGAATAAAATATGCTCATTTTTTGCATTTTACTCTAAATTTGTAAGAAATTATTCGGAATTGATAGCTCCTCTACAGGAATTACGATCTCCCAAACGAGTATTTAAGTGGACAAAAGATCATGATATTGCACTTCAAAGATTGAAGGATGAATTTTGTACTCATGTAATTTTGAAAGTTCCTGATATGAACTCAAGCTTTATTGTCCATTCGGATAGTAGTTTGCGTCATTATTCGGGAGTTTTAAGTCAATATGATGAAAATGGTAATTTGAGACCTGTTGCTATGTTTTCTAAAGCAATTCCCCCTACAGATTGGAGTAAAAATGTCTATGAGTTGGAACTTAAGGCTCTCACTCTTTGCTTAGAACGATTTGAATATTATCTATTTAATCCATTTGTTGTATACAGCGATAGTAAAAGTCTCTCTTGGCTTCTTACAAATCATAAAAGACAACGTCGGTATGGAACTCTTTTGGAGAAACTTGCACGTTTTAGGTTTAGAATAGTCCATATCCGCACTAAGGTAAATTGTATAGCTGATTTTCTCAGCCGTGTTGGCAATCATTTGGAATTTTATACGAAAGACGCAGATACTGTTGAAGTTGTCAAAGATCATGGTAAAAGTGTAAATGTGTCTTTTGTAAATTTTTCGAAGTATCCTGATTTCAGTATATCCTTGAAAGAACATCAAAGGAAAGATCCAGAGCTTCAAGAGATTATAGCCAAACTCGTAAGTAAGCAGGTGGTAAGAGGTTACAAATTACAGAATAACATCTTGCTAAAACGAACAAAAGGTAAATCTGGTCAAGGTTTTAGAGCTGTCGTACCTTCTTCTTTAATTAATAGCATTCTAGAGTATGCTCATAATTCTTTAGTACCGGGAGGTCATATGGGAATTAAGAAAACGATACAAAAGGTTGCTTCTCGCTTTACATGGTCAACAATGTATTCAGATATAAAGAACTATGTGAATATTTGTGAAATATGTCAGAAATGTAAAGATAAAACTAAGAAACCTATGGGAAATTACTATACTAGAAATGTTAAACATCCGAATTACATTTGGCACATTGACGTAGCTGGGCGTCTTCCCAATAGTTCGGAATATGAGTTTATTTTGATTGTAACAGATTCTTTCAGTAGATTTGTGTTTTTAGAACCTTTGAGACAATTAAATTCTAAGACTATTTGTAATAAATTATTAGATCTTTGTCTGAGATTTGGATTTCCAGGTTCTATCTTGCACGACGGCGCGACATATTTTGTATCAGAGTACTTTTCTCAATTTTTGTACTCTTATGGTATTCAGGATGTAAAATTATCCCCTTATAACCCGTCGCCGAATAAGGCGGAAAGAACCATAAGGTCGGTGAAGAATTTAATTCGTGCATACGTTGATAAGTCACAAAGAAAATGGGCCCAATTGTTATCTAAAATCGCGTTCACTATTAACATTAGCATGAATGAAATTACTGGTTATTCACCTAGTGAAATTTATATGGGAAGAAAGTTTTATCATCCTCTTGACATTAAATGGTTATTAGATCTAGAAATTCTGGACGATGACCTAAATAAAGATGAGAAATTTGCTATTATCTGTCATAATATTCAGAATTCCTGGAAACGTAGTGAAAAAATTTACTCTCAGAAACATATTCCCGTTAATATACATGTAGGAGATCTTGTCTTAGTAAAAAGAATGTTAAAATTATCAGTGGAAAAGCACTTTAACCCTAAAATTGCTCCTCCTTGGGATGGCCCATTTGAGGTGTTAAGTAAACCTACACAGAACACAGTGTGGTTAAGAAGTGTAGAGAATCCTAATATTAGGTTGAAACGCCATGTCTCCTTTTGTAAAATCTTTAACGTTCCTCCTAATGCTCAGGGTAATAATAATTAAGATACCTTTATATATATTTGAATTGCTTGGTATTTGTGTTGAGATTTATTGTTATGTCTTGTTGGAATACTTGTTGTGTTTGTTTTATTCTGTTTTTTTCCTGCAGGAAAATCTTCATTATTGTTAAGGGCTAGGAGTTGTGGTGGTAGAGCCCATCATCATCATCCGTGTTCGTCGCGTGATTGTCGTTAATATGTAATGGAGTGGATAATATAAGTTTGTAAGAGGATTAACCATATAATATTGATCTTGAAGGAAATTTGGTAATGTACAAATAATTTTTATTTTTCTCCTTTTGTTTTGTCTAATAGTATTGTTTGCCTTCTACAGGGGAGGGGGAAATTAATGTGTTACGTTTAGTCGAAAAATAAAAATATGTAAAACGTTTGTTAATAAAATCTCCGTTTTAAAATAGCAATAGTTTCGTGAGATACTCGTAATTGAGTGACCTTGGCGGTGCCTGTGGTGAAGTGCGCGAGCTTTCCGCTCTGTGTCGCTAGTTGTCGCTGCAGCCAGCTGCCTGCTGCTTAACTAGCGGACGGTGCAATTTAACATAGGTACTGCTAGAGTGAAGTTCGAATACTGCTAGAGTGAAGTTCGAAAACTTGATAGTGAGAATTGTGAAATGGAGGTGTTAATATTTGAAGTTGATACGACAGGAACCAGTGGATTTGGCTGCAAGGAGACCAAAGGAATATCTAACCACTAAAAAGGCTCTGTAAGAGAACAGGTTTGGAGACAGAAAAAAAAGGGAAATGAAAATGAAGGAAATAGTTTCTGGTTTGTATGTTAATGATTCTTATTTCCATTAGAAACTTCCATTTCATTTTTCTTATTGTCTTGTTTGGAAAAGGAAATAAGGAAAAGGAAAATAAATGAAAGAAACTTGGATTCTGTCAACTTACGTAACCATTAAATGCCTTGGTTAAGCTATTTGAATAAACCCCTTTTGGATTTTGCTTTTAACTATAAATTAAGTTTCAGTAGCTAACCCTGGTTATTCGTATTGGGTAGAGAATTTCAATATCATTTAAAGTTTCGATAAACAGTGCTTTATTGCGTTTAAAGTGGGGATTTTATATCTAAAGATTCTAGTGTCAAACAACTCTTGGAAAAAAAAGATTAATGAGTGTTACTTTCTCATTGGATGTTGTATCTGAAATTTAATTTAGTCCACTGCAAGACTTTCTTTATTACTTTTCGTTCAAGTTATTTGTTACAAATTTCACAAAATAAAGTTTGTTAGTTGTTATCTGAAATTGGGATTTGCAGTAATTTGAAACTGATACGAACCTATTCTACCCTTCTATCGTAACTATCGCACTCACTCGATGTGTGGACGTTAATTGTCAGTGCTGGTTGTTTTATTTTCAGGAATTATTTTGCAGTAAAGAATTTTAATGCTATTTATATTCCTAGTGGGTAAAACAGCTAGAACTGGGAATTGGCGGATACATGAAATTATAAGTATGTATTTCATTACGCAACAATGTGGAGGCCGACTCGCCCGGAGCGGGTACTAGTTCCCAAGTAAAATCGTGACGTTTAAATCCGTAAAAAAGTATAAAAATAAAAGTTAAAATATTATCGCTTAACATATATGTGGGACGATGACTTTTGTTTTATATACTCTTCGTACTTCCCGGCAGGTGTGGTATTGGGGCGAGTGTGAGGGGATGTGGAGGCCGACTCGCCCGGAGCGGGAACTAATTCCCAAGTAAAATCGTGACGTTTAAATCCGTAAAAAGGGATAAAAATAAAAGTTAAAATATTTTCGCGTAACATATATGAGGTCGATGGCTTTCGTATTATATAGTTTTCGTTCTTCCCGCCAGGTGTGGTATTGGGGCGAGTGTGAGGGGATGTGGAGGCCGACTCGCCCGAAGTGGGAACTAATTCCCAAGTAAAATCGTGACGTTTAAATCCGTAAAAATGTATAAAAATAAAATTTAAAATATTTTCGCGTAACATATATGAGGTCGATGGCTTTCGTATTTTATAGTTTTCGTTCTTCCAGCCAGGTGAGGTATTGGGGCGAGTGTGAGGGGATGTGGAGGCCGACTCGCCTGGAGCGGGAACTAATTCCCAAGTAAAATCGTGACGTTTAAATCCGTAAAAAGGTATAAAAATAAAAGTTAAAATATTTTCGCGTAACATATATGAGGTCGATGGCTTTCGTATTTTATAGTTTTCGTTCTTCCTGCCAGGTGAGGTATTTAGGCGAGTGTGAGGGGATGTGGAAGTCGACTCGCCAGGTGCGGGAACTAATTCCCAAGTAAAATCGTGACGTTTAAATCCGTAGAAAAGTTTAAAAATAAAAGTTAAAATATTTTCGCGTAACATATATGAGGTCATTGGCTTTCGTATTATATAATTTTCTTTCTTCCCGCCAGGTAAGGTATTGGGGCGAGTGTGAGGGGATGTGGAGGCCGACTCGCCCGGAGAGGAACTAATTCCCAAGTAAAATCGTGACGTTTAAATCCGTAAAAAAGTATAAAAATAAAAGTTAAAATATTTTCGCGTAACATATATAAGGTCGATGGCTTTCGTATTATATAGTTTTCGTTCTTTCCGCCAGATGAGGTATTGGGGCGAGTGTGAGGGGATGTGGAGGCCGACTCGCCCGGAGCGGGAACTAATTCAGAAGTAAAATCGTGTCGTTTAAATCCGTAAAAAAGTATAAAAATAAAAGTTAAAATATTTTCGCGTAACATATATGAGGTCGATGGGTTTTGTATTATATAGTTTTCGTTCTTCCCGCCAGGTGAGCTATTGGGGCGAGTGTGATTAATGTGGAGGCCGACTTGCCCGGAGCGGGAACTAATTCCCAAGTAAAATCGTGACGTTTAAATCCGTAAAAAAGTATACAAATAAAAGTTAAAATATTTTCGCGTAACATATATGAGGTCGATGGCTTTCGTATTATATAGTTTTCGTTCTTCCCGCCAGGTGAGGTATTGGGGCGGGTGTGAGGGGATGTTGAGGCCGACTCGCCCGGAGCGGGAACTAATTCCCAAGTAAAATCGTGACGTGTAAATCCGTAAAAAAATATAAAAATAAAAGTTAAAATATTTTCGCGTAACATATATGAGGTCGATGGCTTTCGTATTATATAGTTTTCGTTCTTCCCACCAGGTGAGGTATTGGGGCGAGTGTGAGGGGATGTGGAAGCCGACTCGCCCGGAGCGGGAACAAATTCCCAAGTAAAATCGTGACGTTTAACTCCGTAAAAAAGTATAAAAATAAAAGTTAAAATATTTTCGCGTAACATATATGAGGTCGATGGCTTTCGTATTATATAGTTTTCGTTCTTCCCGCCAGGTGAGGTATTGGGGCGAGTGTGAGGGGATGTGGAGGCCGACTCGCTCGGAGCGGGAACTAATTCCCAAGTAAAATCGTGACGTTTAAATCCGTAAAAAAATACAAAAATAAAAGTTAAAATATTTTCGCGTAACATATATGAGGTCGATGGCTTTCGTATTATATGGTTTTCGTTCTTCCCGCCAGGTGAGGTATTGGGGCGAGTGTGAGGGGATGTGGAGGCCGACTCACCCGGAGCGGGAAATAATTCCCAAGTAAAATCGTGACGTTTAAAGCCGTAAAAAAGTAAAAAAGAATAAAAAAAAATATTATCGCCTAAAATATATATGAGACGATGACTTTTGTTTTATATATTCTTCCTACTTCCCGGCAGGTGTGGAATGGGGTGAGTGTGAGGGGATGTGGAGGCCGACTCGCCCGGAGCGGGAACTAATTCCCAAGTAAAATCGTGACGTTTAAATCCGTAAAAAAAATATAAAAATAAAAGTTAAAATATTTTCGCGTAACATATATGAGGTCGATGGCTTTCGTATTATATGGTTTTCGTTCTTCCCGCCAAATGAGGTATTGGGGCGAGTGTGAGGGGATGTGGAGGCCGACTCGCCCGGAGCGGGAACTAATTCCCAAGTAAAATCGTGACGTTTAAATCCGTAAAATGTATAAAAAAGTAAAAGTTATAATATTTTCGCGTAACATATATGAGGTCGATGGCTTTCGTATTAAATAGTTTTCGTTCTTCCCGCCAGGTGAGGTATTGGGGCGAGTATGAGCGGATGTGGAGGCCGACACGCCCGGAGCGGGAACTGACTCCCAAGTAAAATCGTGACGTTTAAATCCGTAAAAAAGTATAAAAATAAAAGTTAAAATATTTTCGCGTAACATATATGAGGTCGATGGCTTTCGTATTATATAGTTTTCGTTCTTCCCGCCAGGTGAGGTATTGGGGCGGGTGTGAGGGGATGTGGAGGCCGACTCGCCCGGAGCGGGAACTAATTCCCAAGTAAAATCGTGACGTCTAAATCCGTAAAAAAATATAAAAATAAAAGTTAAAATATTTTCGCGTAACATATATGATGTCGATGGCTTTCGTATTTTATAGTTTTCGTTCTTCCAGCCAGGTGAGGTATTGGGGCGAGTGTGAGGGGATGTGGAGGCCGACTCGCCCGGAGCGGGAACAAATTCCCAAGTAAAATCGTGACGTTTAACTCCGTAAAAAAGTATAAAAATAAAAAATAAAATATTTTCGCGTAACATATATGAGGTCGATGGCTTTCGTATTATATAGTTTTCGTTCTTCCCGCCAGGTGAGGTATTGGGCCGAGTGTGAGGGGATGTGCAGGCCGACACGCTCGGAGCGGGAACTAATTCCCAAGTAAAATCGTGACGTTTAAATCCGGAAAAAAATATAAAAATAAAAGTTAAAATATTTTCGCGTAACATATATGAGGTCGATGGCTTTCGTATTATATGGTTTTCGTTCTTCCCGCCAGGTGAGGTATTGGGGCGAGTGTGAGGGGATGTGGAGGCCGACTCGCCCGGAGCGGGAAATAATTCCCAAGTAAAATCGTGACGTTTAAAGCCGTAAAAAAGTAAAAAAGAATAAAAGATAAAATATTACCGCCTAACATATATGAGGTCGATGGCATTCGTATTATATAGTTTTCGTTCTTCCCGCCAGGTGAGGTATTGGGGCGAGTGTGAGGGGATGTGGAGGCCGACTCGCCCGGAGCGGGAACTAATTCCCAAGTAAAATCGTGACGTTTAAACCCGTAAAAAAGTATAAAAATAAAAGTTAAAATATTATCGCTTAACATATATGTGGGACGATGACTTGTTTTATATACTCTTCGTACTTCCCGGCAGGTGTGGTATTGGATCGAGTGTGAGGGGATGTGGAGGCCGACTCGCCCGGAGCGGGAACTAATTCCCAAGTAAAATTGTGACGTTTAAATCCGTAAAAAAGTATAAAAATAAAAGTTAAAATATTTTCGCGTAACATATATGAGGTGCTTGGCTTTCGTATTATATAGTTTTCTTTTTTCCCGCCAGGTGAGGCATTGGGCGAGTCTGAGGGGATGTGGAGGCCGACTCGCCCGGAGCGGAACTAATTCCCAAGTAAAATCGTGACGTTTAAATCCGTAAAAAAGTATAAAAATAAAAGTTAAAATATTTTCGCGTAACATATATGAGGTCGATGGCTTTCGTATTATATAGTTTTCGTTCTTCCCGCCAGGTGAGGTATTAGGGCGAGTGTGAGGGGATGTGGAGGGCGACTCGCCCGGAGCGGGAACTAATTCCCAAGTAAAATCGTGACGTTTAAATCCGTAAAAAAGTATAAAAATAAAAGTTAAAATATTTTCGCGTAACATATATGAGGTCGATGGCTTTCGTATTATATAGTTTTCGTTCTTCCCGCCAGGTGAGGTATTGGGCGAGTGTGAGGGGATGTGGAAGCCGACTCGCCCGGAGCGAGAAGTAATTCCCAAGTAAAATCGTGACGTTTAAATCCGTAAAAAAGTATAAAAATAAAAGTTAAAATATTTTCGCGTAACATATATGAGGTCGATGGCTTTCGTATTATATAGTTTTCGTTCTTCCCCCCAGGTGAGGTATTGGGGCGAGTGTGAGGGGATATGGAGGCCGACTCGCCCGGAGCGGGAACTAATTCCCAAGTAAAATCGTGACGTTTAAATCCGTAAAAAAGTATAAAAATAAAAGTTAAAATATTTTCGCGTAATATATATGAGGTCGATGGCTTTCGTATTATATAGTTTTCGTTCTTCCCGCCAGGTGAGGTATTGGGGCGCGTGTGAGGGGATGTGGAGGCCGACTCGCCCGGGAAGGAACTAATTCCCAAGTAAAATCGTGACGTTTTAATCCGTAAAAAAGTATAAAAATAAAAGTTAAAGTATTTTCCCGTAACATATATGAGGCCGATAGCTTTCGTATTATATAGTTTTCGTTCTTCCCGCCAGGTGAGGTATTGGGGCGAGTGTGAGGGGATGTGGAAGCCGACTCGCCCGGAGCGGGAACTAATTCCCAAGTAAAATCGTGACGTTTAAATCCGTAAAAAAGTATAAAAATAAAAGTTAAAATATTTTCGCGTAACATATATGAGGTCGATGCCTTTCGTATTATATAGTTTTCGTTCTTCCCGCCAGGTGAGGTATTGGGGCGAGTGTGAGGGGATGTGGAGGCCGACTCGCCCGGAGCGGGAACTAATTCCCAAGTAAAATCGTGACTTTTAACTCCGTAAAAAAGTATAAAAATAAAAGTTAAAATATTTTCGCGTAACATATTTGAGATCGATGGGTTTCGTATTATATAGTTTTCGTTCTTCCCGCCAGATGAGGTATTGGGGCGAGTGTGAGGGGATGTGGGGGCCGACTCGCCCGGAGCGGGAACTAATTCCCAAGTAAAATCGTGACGTTTAAATCCGTAAAAAAATATGAAAATAAAAGTTAAAATATTTTCGCGTAACATATATGAGGTCGATGGCTTTCGTATTATATGGTTTTCGTTCTTCCCGCCAGGTGAGGTATTGGGGCGATTGTGAGGGGATGTGGCGGCCGACTCGCCCGGAGCGGGAACTAATTCCCAAGTAAAATCGTGACGTTTAAATCCGTAAAAAAGTAAAAAAGAATAAAAGGTAAAATATTATCGCCTAACATATATGTGGGACGATGACTTTTGTTTTATATACTCTTCTTACTTCCCGGCAGGTGTGGAATGGGGGGAGTGTGAGGGGATATGGAGGCCGACTCGCCCGGAGCGGGAACTAATTCCCAAGTAAAATCGTGACGTTTAAATCCGTAAAAAAGTATAAAAATAAAAGTTAAAATATTTTCGCGTAACTTATATGAGGTTGATGGCTTTCGTATTATATAGTTTTCTTTCTTCCCGCCAGGTGAGGTATTGGGGCGAGTGTGAGGGGATGTGGAGGCCGACTCGCCCGGAGCGGGAACTAATTCCCAAGTAAAATCGTGACTTTTAACTCCGTAAAAAAGTATAAAAATAAAAGTTAAAATATTTTCACGTAACATATATGAGGTCGATGGGTTTCGTATTATATAGTTTTCGTTCTACCCGCCAGGTGAGGTATTGGGGCTAGTGTTAGGGGATGTGGAGGCCGACTCGCCCGGAGCGGGAACTAATTCTCAAGTAAAATCGTGACGTTTAAATCCGTAAAAAAAATATAAAAATAAAAGTTAAAATATTTTCGCGTAACATATATGAGGTCGATGGCTTTCGTATTATATAGTTTTCGTTCTTCCCGCCAGGTGAGGTATTGGGGCGAGTGTGAGGGGATGTGAAGGCCGACTCGCCCGGAGCGGGAACTAATTCCCAAGTAAAATCGTGACGTTTAAATCCGTAAAAAAGAATAAAAATAAAAAAAATTATTTTCGCGTAACATATATGAGGTCGACGTCTTTCGTATTATATAGTTTTTGTTCTTCCCGCCAGGTGAGGTATTGGGGCGAGTTTGAGGGGATATGGAGGGCGACTCGCCCGGAGCGGGAACTAATTCCCAAGTAAAATCGTGACGTTTAAATCCGTAAAAAAGTATAAAAATAAAAGTTAAAATATTTTCGCGTAACATATATGAGGTCGATGGCTTTCGTATTATATAGTTTTCGTTCTTCCCGCCAGGTGAGGTATTGGGGCGAGTGTGAGGGGATGTGGCGGCTGACTCGCCCGGAGCGGGAACTAATTCCCAAGTAAAGTCGTGACGTTTAAATCCGTAAAAAAGAATAAAAACAAAAAAAAATTATATTCGCGTAACATATATGAGGTCGACGTCTTTCGTATTATATAGTTTTTGTTCTTCCCGCCAGGTGAGGTATTGGGGCGAGTGTGAGGGGATATGGAGGCCGACTCGCCCGGAGCGGGAACTAATTCCCAAGTAAAATCGTGACGTTTAAATCCGTAAAAAAGTATAAAAATAAAAGTTAAAATATTTTCGCGTAACATATATGAGGTCGATGGCTTTCGTATTATATAGTTTTCGTTCTTCCCGCCAGGTGAGGTATTGGGGCGAGTGTGAGGGGATGTGGAGGCCGACTCGCCCGGAGCGGGAACAAATTCCCAAGTAAAATCGTGACGTTTAACTCCGTAAAAAGTATAAAAATAAAAAATAAAATATTTTCGCGTAACATATATGAGGTCGATGGCTTTCGTATTATATAGTTTTCGTTCTTCCCGCCAGGTGAGGTATTGGGCCGAGTGTGAGGGGATGTGGAGGCCGACACGCTCGGAGCGGGAACTAATTCCCAAGTAAAATCGTGACGTTTAAATCCGGAAAAAAATATAAAAATAAAAGTTAAAATATTTTCGCGTAACATATATGAGGTCGATGGCTTTCGTATTATGTGGTTTTCGTTCTTCCCGCCAGGTGAGGTATTGGGGCGAGTGTGAGGGGATGTGGAGGCCGACTCGCCCGGAGCGGGAAATAATTCCCAAGTAAAATCGTGACGTTTAAAGCCTTAAAAACGTAAAAAAGAATAAAAGATAAAATATTACCGCCTAACATATATGAGGTCGATGGCATTCGTATTATATAGTTTTCGTTCTTCCCACCAGGTGAGGTATTGGGGCCAGTGTGAGGGGATGTGGAGGCCGACTCGCCCGGAGCGGGAACTAATTCCCAAGTAAAATCGTGACGTTTAAATCCGTAAAAAAGTATAAAAATAAAAGTTAAAATATTTTCGCGTAACATATATGAGGTGGTTGGCTTTCGTATTATATAGTTTTCTCTTTTCCCGCCAGGTGAGGTATTGGGCGAGTCTGAGGGGATGTGGAGGCCGACTCGCCCGGAGCGGAACTAATTCCCAAGTAAAATCGTGACGTTTAAATCCGTAAAAAAGTATAAAAATAAAAGTTAAAATATTTTCGCGTAACATATATGAGGTCGATGGCTTTCGTATTATATAGTTTTCGTTCTTCCCGCCAGGTGAGGTATTGGGGCGAGTGTGAGGGGATGTGGAGGCCAACTCGCCCGGAGCGGGAACTAATTCCCAAGTAAAATCGTGACGTTTAAATCCGTAAAAAAGTATAAAAATAAAAGTTAAAATATTTTCGCGTAACATATATGAGGTCGATGGCTTTCGTATTATATAGTTTTCGTTCTTCCCGCCAGGTGAGGTATTGGGCGAGTGTGAGGGGATGTGGAAGCCGACTCGCCCGGAGCGAGAAGTAATGCCCAAGTAAAATCGTGACGTTTAAATCCGTAAAAAAGTATAAAAATAAAAGTTAAAATATTTTCGCGTAACATATATGAGGTCGATGGCTTTCGTATTATATAGTTTTCGTTCTTCCCCCCAGGTGAGGTATTGGGGCGAGTGTGAGGGGATATGGAGGCCGACTCGCCCGGAGCGGGAACTAATTCCCAAGTAAAATCGTGACGTTTAAATCCGTAAAAAAGTATAAAAATAAAAGTTAAAATATTTTCGCGTAATATATATGAGGTCGATGGCTTTCGTATTATATAGTTTTCGTTCTTCCCGCCAGGTGAGGTATTGGGGCGCGTGTGAGGGGATGTGGAGGCCGACTCGCCCGGGAAGGAACTAATTCCCAAGTAAAATCGTGACGTTTAAATCCGTAAAAAAGTATAAAAATAAAAGTTAAAGTATTTTCCCGTAACATATATGAGGCCGATAGCTTTCGTATTATATAGTTTTCGTTCTTCCCGCCAGGTGAGGTATTGGGGCGAGTGTGAGGGGATGTGGAGGCCGACTCGCCCGGAGCGGGAACTAATTCCCAAGTAAAATCGTGACGTTTAAATCCGTAAAAAAGTATAAAAATAAAAGTTAAAATATTTTCGCGTAACATATATGAGGTCGATGGCTTTCGTATTATATAGTTTTCGTTCTTCCCGCCAGGTGAGGTATTGGGGCGAGTGTGAGGGGATGTGGAGGCCGACTCGCCCGGAGCGGGAACTAATTCCCAAGTAAAATCGTGACTTTTAACTCCGTAAAAAAATATAAAAATAAAAGTTAAAATATTTTCGCGTAACATATTTGAGGTCGATGGGTTTCGTATTATATAGTTTTCGTTCTTCCCGCCAGATGAGGTATTGGGGCGAGTGTGAGGGGATGTGGGGGCCGACTCGCCCGGAGCGGGAACTAATTCCCAAGTAAAATCGTGACGTTTAAATCCGTAAAAAAATATAAAAATAAAAGTTAAAATATTTTCGCGTAACATATATGAGGTCGATGGCTTTCGTATTATATGGTTTTCGTTCTTCCCGCCAGGTGAGGTATTGGGGCGATTGTGAGGGGATGTGGCGGCCGACTCGCCCGGAGCGGGAACTAATTCCCAAGTAAAATCGTGACGTTTAAATCCGTAAAAAAGTAAAAAAGAATAAAAGGTAAAATATTATCGCCTAACATATATGTGGGACGATGACTTTTGTTTTATATACTCTTCTTACTTCCCGGCAGGTGTGGAATGGGGGGAGTGTGAGGGGATATGGAGGCCGACTCGCCCGGAGCGGGAACTAATTCCCAAGTAAAATCGTGACGTTTAAATCCGTAAAAAAGTATAAAAATAAAAGTTAAAATATTTTCGCGTAACTTATATGAGGTCGATGGCTTTCGTATTATATAGTTTTCTTTCTTCCCGCCAGGTGAGGTATTGGGGCGAGTGTGAGGGGATGTGGAGGCCGACTCGCCCGGAGCGGGAACTAATTCCCAAGTAAAATCGTGACTTTTAACTCTGTAAAAAAGTATAAAAATAAAAGTTAAAATATTTTCGCGTAACATATATGAGGTCGATGGGTTTCGTATTATATAGTTTTCGTTCTTCCCGCCAGGTGAGGTATTGGGGCTAGTGTTAGGGGATGTGGAGGCCGACTCGCCCGGAGCGGGAACTAATTCCCAAGTAAAATCGTGACTTTTAAATCCGTAAAAAAAATATAAAAATAAAAGTTAAAATATTTTCGCGTAACATATATGAGGTCGATGGCTTTCGTATTATATAGTTTTCGTTCTTCCCGCCAGGTGAGGTATTGTGGCGAGTGTGAGGGGATGTGAAGGCCGACTCGCCCGGAGCGGGAACTAATTCCCAAGTAAAATCGTGACGTTTAAATCCGTAAAAAATTATCAAAATAAAAGTTAAAATATTTTCGCGTAACATATATGAGGTCGACGTCTTTCGTATTATATAGTTTTTGTTCTTCCCGCCAGGTGAGATATTGGGGCGAGTGTGAGGGGATATGGAGGCCGACTCGCCCGGAGCGGGAACTAATTCCCAAGTAAAATCGTGACGTTTAAATCCGTAAAAAAGTATAAAAATAAAAGTTAAAATATTTTCGCGTAACATATATGAGGTCGATGGCTTTCGTATTATATAGTTTTCGTTCTTCCCGCCAGGTGAGGTATTGGGGCGAGAGTGAGGGGATGTGGCGGCTGACTCGCCCGGAGCGGGAACTAATTCCCAAGTAAAGTCGTGACGTTTAAATCCGTAAAAAAGAATAAAAACAAAAAAATTATATTCGCGTAACATATATGAGGTCGACGTCTTTCGTATTATATAGTTTTTGTTCTTCCCGCCAGGTGAGGTATTGGGGCGAGTGTGAGGGGATATGGAGGCCGACTCGCCCGGAGCGGGAACTAATTTCCAAGTAAAATCGTGACGTTTAAATCCGTAAAAAAGTATAAAAATAAAAGTTAAAATATTTTCGCGTAACATATATGAGGTCGATGGCTTTCGTATTATATAGTTTTCGTTCTTCCCGCCAGGTGAGGTATTGGGGCGCCTGTGAGGGGATGTGGAGGGCGACTCTCCCGGAGCGGGAACTAATTCCCAAGTAAAATCCTGACGTTTAAATCCGTAAAAAAGTATAAAAATAAAAGTTAAAATATTTTCGCGTAACATATATGAGGTCGATGGCTTTCGTATTATATAGTTTTCGTTCTTCCCGCCAGGTGAGGTATTGGGGCGAGTGTGAGGGGATGTGAAGGCCGACTCGCCCGGAGCAGGAACTAATTCCCAAGTAAAATCGTGACGTTTAAATCCGTAAAAAAGTATAAAAATAAAAGTTAAAATATTTTCGCGTAACATATATGAGGTCGATGGCTTTCGTATTATATAGTTTTCGTTCTTCTCGCCAGGTGAGGTATTGGCGCGAGTGTGAGGGGATGTGGAGGCCGACCTGCCCGGAGCGGGAACTAATTCCCAAGTAAAATCGTGAGGTTTAAATCCGTAAAAAAGTATAAAAATAAAAATTAAAATATTTTCGCGTAACATATATGAGGTCGATGGCTTTCGTATTATATAGTTTTCGTTCTTCCCGCCAGGTGAGGTATTGTGGCGAGTGTGAGGGGATGTGGAGGCCGACTCGCCCGGAGCGGGAACTAATTCCCAAGTAAAATCGTGAGGTTTAAATCCGTAAAAAAGTATAAAAATAAAAATTAAAATATTTTCGCGTAACATATATGAGGTCGATGGCTTTCGTATTATATAGTTTTCGTTCTTCCCGCCAGGTGAGGTATTGGGGCGAGTGTGAGGGGATGTGGGGGCCGACTCGCCCGGAGCGGGAACTAATTCCCAACTAAAATCGTGACGTTTAAATCCGTAAAAAAATATAAAAATAAAGGTTAAAATATTTTCGCGTAACATATATGAGGTCGATGGCTTTCGTATTATATGGTTTTCGTTCTTCCCGCCAGGTGAGGTATTGGGGCGAGTGTGAGGGGATGTGGCGGCCGACTCGCCCGCAGCGGGAACTAATTCCCAAGTAAAATCGTGACGTTTAAATCCGTAAAAAAGTAAAAAAGAATAAAAGGTAAAATATTATGGCCTAACATATATGTGGGACGATGACTTTTGTTTTATATACTCTTCTTACTTCCCGGCAGCTGTGGAATGGGGGGAGTGTGAGGAGATATGGAGGCCGACTCGCCCGCAGCGGGAACTAATTCCCAAGTAAAATCGTGACGTCTAAATCCGTAAAAAAGTATAAAAATAAAAGTTAAAATATTTTCGCGTAACATATATGAGGTCGATGGCTTTCGTATTATATAGTTTTCGTTCTTCCCGCCAGGTGAGGTATTGGGGCGAGTGTGAGGGGATGTGGAGGCCGACTCGCCAGGAGCGGGAACTAATTCCCAAGTAAAATCGTGACGTTTAAATCCGTAAAAAAGTATAAAAATAAAATTTAAAATATTTTCGCGTAACATATATGAGGTCGATGGCTTTCGTATTATATAGTTTTCGTTCTTCCCGCCAGGTGAGGTATTGGGGCGAGTGTGAGGGGATGTGGAGGCCGACTTGCCCGGAGCGGGAACTAATTCCCAAGTAAAATCGTGACTTTTAACTCCGTAAAAAAATAAAAATAAAAGTTAAAATATTTTCGCGTAACATATTTGAGGTCGATGGGTTTCGTATTATATAGTTTTCGTTCTTCCCGCCAGGTGAGGTATTGGGGCGATTGTGAGGGGATGTGGCGGCAGACTCGCCCGGAGCGGGAACTAATTCCCAAGTAAAATCGTGACGTTTAAATCCGTAAAAAAGTAAAAAAGAATAAAAGGTAAAATATTATCGCCTAACATATATGTGGGACGATGACTTTTGTTTTATATACTCTTCTTACTTCCCGGCAGGTGTGGAATGGGGGGAGTGTGAGGGGATATTGAGGCCGACTCGCCCGGAGCGGGAACTAATTCCCAAGTAAAATCGTGACGTTTAAATCCGTAAAAAAGTATAAAAATAAAAGTTAAAATATTTTCGCGTAACATATATGAGGTCGATGGCTTTCGTATTATATAGTTTTCTTTCTTCCCGCCAGGTGAGGTATTGGGGCGAGTGTGAGGGGATGTGGAGGCCGACTCGCCCGGAGCGGGAACTAATTCCCAAGTAAAATCATGATGTTTAAATCCGTAAAAAATTTAAAAATAAAAGTTAAAATATTTTCGCGTAACATATATGAAGTCGATGGCTTTCGTATTATATAGTTTTCGTTCTTCCCGCCAGGTGAGGTATTGGGGCGAGTGTGAGGGGATGTTGTTACGTTTAGTCGAAAAATAAAAATATGTAAAACGTTTGTTAATAAAATCTCCGTTTTAAAATAGCAATAGTTTCATGAGATACTCGTAATTGAGTGACCTTGGCGGTGCCTGTGGTGAAGTGCGCGAGCTTTCCGCTCTGTGTCGCTAGTTGTCGCTGCAGCCAGCTGCCTGCTGCTTAACTAGCGGACGGTGCAATTTAACATAGGTACTGCTAGAGTGAAGTTCGAATACTGCTAGAGTGAAGTTCGAAAACTTGATAGTGAGAATTGTGAAATGGAGGTGTTAATATTTGAAGTTGATACGACAGGAACCAGTGGATTTGGCTGCAAGGAGACCAAAGGAATATCTAACCACTAAAAAGGCTCTGTAAGAGAACAGGTTTGGAGACAGAAAAAAAAGGGGGAAATGAAAATGAATGAAATAGTTTCTGGTTTGTATGTTAATGATTCTTATTTCCATTAGAAACTTCCATTTCATTTTTCTTATTGTCTTGTTTGGAAAAGGAAATAAGGAAAAGGAAAATAAATGAAAGAAACTTGGATTCTGTCAACTTACGTAACCATTAAATGCCTTGGTTAAGCTATTTGAATAAACCCCTTTTGGATTTTGCTTTTAACTATAAATTAAGTTTCAGTAGCTAACCCTGGTTATTCGTATTGGGTAGAGAATTTCAATATCATTTAAAGTTTCGATAAACAGTGCTTTATTGCGTTTAAAGTGGGGATTTTATATCTAAAGATTCTAGTGTCAAACAACTCTTGGAAAAAAAATTAATGAGTGTTACTTTCTCATTGGATGTTGTATCTGAAATTTAATTTAGTCCACTGCAAGACTTTCTTTATTACTTTTCGTTCAAGTTATTTGTTACAAATTTCACAAAATAAAGTTTGTTAGTTGTTATCTGAAATTGGGATTTGCAGTAATTTGAAACTGATACGAACCTATTCTACCCTTCTATCGTAACTATCGCACTCACTCGATGTGTGGACGTTAATTGTCAGTGCTGGTTGTTTTATTTTCAGGAATTATTTTGTAGTAAAGAATTTTTATGCTATTTATATTCCTAGTGGGTAAAACAGCTAGAACTGGGAATTGGCGGATACATGAAATTATATATGTGTATTTCATTACGCAACACATATATAATTTAAATAAGGTACCTATGTTAAATTGCGAGTGCAAAAATACCAGGGAAGCAAGAAAGTTCGTGCGCTTTTGAACCACTCCCGCTTCCATTTGGCTGCTGCGGCGACATCTGTCCCCGTAGCATGAAAGTTTTGACTGTTTGGGAAAGCTTATTCATTGACGCATCAGCCACGGTGAATATAACAACGCATTTGTCAGTGTAGTGTGTAAAAATCGCTCGTGATCATGTCAGTGTCAAATGAAGTTTTTAGAGCTTGTTTTCTTTACGAGTTTAAATTGGGGACAAATGGTGCAGAAGCAGCTAGAAAAATATGTGTTGCGCTCGGAGAGGGTGTAATAAGTAAATGTACAGCACAAAAGTGGTTCCAGACCTTTTCAACTGGTGACGAGACCTTTCAAGATAAGCCTCGCTCTGGGAGGCCTAAATCAGTAGATATGGACCACCTGAAGGCCTCTATTGAAGATTATTCCAGTCAAACATGCGAGGAAATTGCTCACCGATTCGAGGTAAACAGGAAAATTATTCGGGTAAGTCTGCATCAGTTGGGGAAGATCTGAAAACTGGGTCAGTGGGTCTCTCACGAGCTGACCGCTATGAGCCAAGTCCTAAGACGGAATATCTGTTCATTTTTGTTGACGAGACACAAAATCTGTCCAATTTTGGACCGTATAATAACTTGTGACGAGAAGTGGGTCATGTATGACAATAAAAAACGGTCATACCATTGGCTATCACCGAATGATCCGAAGCCTTTGACTGCAGAACCGAACATCCATCAACACAAGGTTTTGCTCTGTGTTTGGTGGACTACAAACGGTATCGTGCACTACGAATTCTTGAAACGTGGTAAGACAATTACCAAAGATGTGTACTCATCACAACTGAGAACGGTAGACACCAAACTGACCCAGAAACAGCCAGCACTAGTAAACAAAAGAGGTGTGCTCTATAACCAGGACAACGCGCGCCCTCACACCGCAAAACAGGCGCTGGAAGTAATCTCAGAACTTGGTTGGGAGCTTGTATCTCATCCTCCCTAGTCCCCAGATGTCGCCCCTTCGGATTGCCATTTATTCTTGGCCATAGACAACTTTATGCGTGGCAGGCAGTTCAAGACTGAACAAGACGTCAAAAATGCAGTTGCTGAGTTTTCCGAGTCTCGTGAACAAATATTCTACAAAACTGGCATTTACAAGCTTGTTGAGCGCTGGGAGAAGGTTGTAGAAGCAAATGGAGGCTATTTTGCCGAATAAACAAACCGTTAAAACCCTGTAATTGACAGTTTTCTTCCATAGTATAAAAGCGCACGAACTTTCTTGCTTCCCTGGTAATTGAAGGTTTTTCATGAATAGGTTTTCTCTCTTTGAAAGTTTCTGTATAGCAGAGTTTCTGTGGAAGGATTTCCTGCTTAATGCTTTATTGGCAATTTGTTTATTGCAATTGGTACTGTTTGTATATAGACGTTAATGTGTTCGTACCTCTTGCATTGTTTATGGCAGGTTGCTAAATGCGTAAAACTAATAGTTATGGAAGTCGCATGCTAATGTGGGAGGAAACTTTATGGAAGTATATTACAGAAACATAATAGATATAAAATTCCCAATTTATATTGTAGTGTTTATATGTATATATGTAATTCCTCTCTCCCCGTTATATTGTTTTGTATTTAAGAGTAATATGGCGCAGTTTAATGATATAAGGGCTGGTTTTGTACACGATAATGATCAATCTAGCTCTAGTGGCGATGAGTTTGTGGGGTATCAATATGAAAATCCCTTATTTGAAAATGACCTGAGCGGAAGACAAATTCTTAATTATAATAGTACTTCTCCTAATATGGGAAGGGGAGCCTCTAATATGAGAGGGGGTGGTCGGACCGAAATGGTACCTCCACTAACCCGTCAATTTCAATTCAATTTTTCAAGGCATGCTTCGGATAGCATGTATAAAGTCTTAATGGAGGAAATTAATAGTTTACCAGTAATTGATGGAGGAAATACAGACTTGACTTTCAAGTTTTTGCTTCGTTTAGATAGTTTTCTCAGGGGACGGGATTTCCCGTTGGATTTGGTGCTAATCGCTTGTCTTTCTCGAACCAAAGGGGAAATTCAGGAGATGGTACAATCTCTGATTGGAAGTTCTCTCTCTTGGGAGACTGTTTGTAGGCGAATAATGTTGCGTTTCATCTCTACTATTGCTAGAACTCAATATATGAAGTTATATTTTTACACTACTATGAGTGAAGAGGAAACACTCTATGACTTTATTGATTCTAAATTATCTATAATTAAGGTTTTGGATTTGAGTTTTGATGAACATACTATTTGTAGTCTAATTGTAAATATGGTTACTCCTCGAACGCATGAATTTTTAGTTGAGCACGGATTTCCTAACACTTTTGAAAACTTGTTAACATTAGCTGCTAGATATGATGCTTTGTTTCGATATAAAAGGGATTATTATAAGTTAAGCAAACGAACCTTAGGTGAAGAACAAAATCAGGTCACAACACAAAAGTCACCTAATATGTTAAAGGCTCGTGGCATGCGTAGCTCAGTGGTTCAGGTACCGAAACAAAAATGTTATATTAATCATTCTAGTGTTCACCAGTTAGGTTATGAAGACGACTCAATTAGTGGAATGCAAATGAGGGAGAATAGTCAGGCTACAAAAGTAAATATATCTTTGGGTAATAATACATTAAAATGTAAATGTCCTCATTCAGATTTAGATAAATTCAATAGAGTACGGGGTGTTCATTCTCAACCACGGTCTAATGTGAAAATAAATGAATTTGGGGAATCTACTGAATCAAGTATAGCTCATATGCCTGATAAAAGATTAATGAATTTAATTTTGGTGTTAATTTATATAAAAGGCGAAGCTGTACCTTGTGTAATAGACACTGGCAGTAGTAACAATTTCATTAGTCAGCGATATTATCAACATTTAAGTAGTATGTGTCGTATAAAAAGTGAGAATGTGAACTTACGAACTACGGGTTTTGGAAATACTCAGATTCTCGTAAAACAGAGAGTTCGTATTTACTTCCGCATGGGACGTCAGCAGTTTTGTGAACTGTTTTATATCATCGAGTCTGATGACTTTGATATTCTTTTGGGTAACAGTTTTCATACAAAGTATAGTGCTGTTATAGACTTACCTAATAACTTATATAGAGTACAAAATCGAAGATTAAGCGTACCTATACAAGATGCCTCCCAGTTGTCGGCAGAAACTGTGCGCTCTTCCCTTTATACTTCTAGGGGAGAGGATCGTGGAAGGCAACCACCATGCAACTTAGGTTCGCTGGAAACAACATCTACTCCTAGTACTTCTGCGAGTTTTCAACAACAGCATGGATTGCCGGAAGCTGCTGCATCCACGTCACATGGAGCTGTTCCAAAAGAGCCAGACCCAGAGTTCGAGTTTTGCTATGATCATTCGGTTCTTCATCCAGAGAGGATTACCGAGGAAAATTTACAAGGTAATTATAAGGTTTCGCCTGAACTTTTACAAATAGATCCTAGTTTACAGAAATATGTTGATAAAATTTTAAATAACTATCAAGATGTGATATCGGATAAAATCGGTAGAGTCAAGAACTTTGAATATAAAATAGAAGTAACTGATAATACTCCTATTAGACAACAACCTTATCATCTCCCTACCTTTAAAAAAAAAGAATTAGAACAATATATTGAACAACTTGAGAAAGATGATATAGTAGAGAGAGTAGACTTTTCACCTTTTACTTCCCCATGCTTTCTTGTAAAAAACTCAGATAAAAGTAGTCGTTTGGTCGTAGCGTATGGAGAAATGAACAAGCGGGTGATTTGTAATAATTTTCCGTCTCCTAATATGGAGAACGTTATATCAAGTATTTCTAATCACTCTATATTTAGTAAACTGGATCTCCGATCCTCTTTTTTTCAGTTGACCTTGACGAAAGACAGTCGTCCTTATACTGCCTTTGTTACAAAAAATAAAATTTATCAATTTAAGGTTTGTCCTATGGGTTTTCTAAATAGTCCATTTGTGTTAAGTAATTTAATGAATAAGGTACTTGATGGGTTAATTGGAAAGAATTTGGAAATATTCTATGATGATATTCTATTGTTTAGCTCTAATGTGGAAGAACATAAGAAATTGTTAGAGGATGTTCTCTCCCGTTTAAGAAAATGGGGTATAACAATTTCCCCTAAGAAAACATTCTTGTTTCAACAATCTATAAAGTACTTAGGGTTTCGTTTTGAAAAGGGAACTATGTGTATTGACTCTGACAGAATTAAGGCAATTCAGGATATTCCAAAACCTAAAAATCAAAAAGGAGTGAATAAAATATGCTCATTTTTTGCATTTTACTCTAAATTTGTAAGAAATTATTCGGAATTGATAGCTCCTCTACAGGAATTACGATCTCCCAAACGAGTATTTAAGTGGACAAAAGATCATGATATTGCACTTCAAAGATTGAAGGATGAATTTTGTACTCATGTAATTTTGAAAGTTCCTGATATGAACTCAAGCTTTATTGTCCATTCGGATAGTAGTTTGCGTCATTATTCGGGAGTTTTAAGTCAATATGATGAAAATGGTAATTTGAGACCTGTTGCTATGTTTTCTAAAGCAATTCCCCCTACAGATTGGAGTAAAAATGTCTATGAGTTGGAACTTAAGGCTCTCACTCTTTGCTTAGAACGATTTGAATATTATCTATTTAATCCATTTGTTGTATACAGCGATAGTAAAAGTCTCTCTTGGCTTCTTACAAATCATAAAAGACAACGTCGGTATGGAACTCTTTTGGAGAAACTTGCACGTTTTAGGTTTAGAATAGTCCATATCCGCACTAAGGTAAATTGTATAGCTGATTTTCTCAGCCGTGTTGGCAATCATTTGGAATTTTATACGAAAGACGCAGATACTGTTGAAGTTGTCAAAGATCATGGTAAAAGTGTAAATGTGTCTTTTGTAAATTTTTCGAAGTATCCTGATTTCAGTATATCCTTGAAAGAACATCAAAGGAAAGATCCAGAGCTTCAAGAGATTATAGCCAAACTCGTAAGTAAGCAGGTGGTAAGAGGTTACAAATTACAGAATAACATCTTGCTAAAACGAACAAAAGGTAAATCTGGTCAAGGTTTTAGAGCTGTCGTACCTTCTTCTTTAATTAATAGCATTCTAGAGTATGCTCATAATTCTTTAGTACCGGGAGGTCATATGGGAATTAAGAAAACGATACAAAAGGTTGCTTCTCGCTTTACATGGTCAACAATGTATTCAGATATAAAGAACTATGTGAATATTTGTGAAATATGTCAGAAATATAAAGATAAAACTAAGAAACCTATGGGAAATTACTATACTAGAAATGTTAAACATCCGAATTACATTTGGCACATTGACGTAGCTGGGCGTCTTCCCAATAGTTCGGAATATGAGTTTATTTTGATTGTAACAGATTCTTTCAGTAGATTTGTGTTTTTAGAACCTTTGAGACAATTAAATTCTAAGACTATTTGTAATAAATTATTAGATCTTTGTCTGAGATTTGGATTTCCAGGTTCTATCTTGCACGACGGCGCGACATATTTTGTATCAGAGTACTTTTCTCAATTTTTGTACTCTTATGGTATTCAGGATGTAAAATTATCCCCTTATAACCCGTCGCCGAATAAGGCGGAAAGAACCATAAGGTCGGTGAAGAATTTAATTCGTGCATACGTTGATAAGTCACAAAGAAAATGGGCCCAATTGTTATCTAAAATCGCGTTCACTATTAACATTAGCATGAATGAAATTACTGGTTATTCACCTAGTGAAATTTATATGGGAAGAAAGTTTTATCATCCTCTTGACATTAAATGGTTATTAGATCTAGAAATTCTGGACGATGACCTAAATAAAGATGAGAAATTTGCTATTATCTGTCATAATATTCAGAATTCCTGGAAACGTAGTGAAAAAATTTACTCTCAGAAACATATTCCCGTTAATATACATGTAGGAGATCTTGTCTTAGTAAAAAGAATGTTAAAATTATCAGTGGAAAAGCACTTTAACCCTAAAATTGCTCCTCCTTGGGATGGCCCATTTGAGGTGTTAAGTAAACCTACACAGAACACAGTGTGGTTAAGAAGTGTAGAGAATCCTAATATTAGGTTGAAACGCCATGTCTCCTTTTGTAAAATCTTTAACGTTCCTCCTAATGCTCAGGGTAATAATAATTAAGATACCTTTATATATATTTGAATTGCTTGGTATTTGTGTTGAGATTTATTGTTATGTCTTGTTGGAATACTTGTTGTGTTTGTTTTATTCTGTTTTTTTCCTGCAGGAAAATCTTCATTATTGTTAAGGGCTAGGAGTTGTGGTGGTAGAGCCCATCATCATCATCCGTGTTCGTCGCGTGATTGTCGTTAATATGTAATGGAGTGGATAATATAAGTTTGTAAGAGGATTAACCATATAATATTGATCTTGAAGGAAATTTGGTAATGTACAAATAATTTTTATTTTTCTCCTTTTGTTTTGTCTAATAGTATTGTTTGCCTTCTACAGGGGAGGGGGAAATTAATGTGTTACGTTTAGTCGAAAAATAAAAATATGTAAAACGTTTGTTAATAAAATCTCCGTTTTAAAATAGCAATAGTTTCGTGAGATACTCGTAATTGAGTGACCTTGGCGGTGCCTGTGGTGAAGTGCGCGAGCTTTCCGCTCTGTGTCGCTAGTTGTCGCTGCAGCCAGCTGCCTGCTGCTTAACTAGCGGACGGTGCAATTTAACATAGGTACTGCTAGAGTGAAGTTCGAATACTGCTAGAGTGAAGTTCGAAAACTTGATAGTGAGAATTGTGAAATTGAGGTGTTAATATTTGAAGTTGATACGACAGGAACCAGTGGATTTGGCTGCAAGGAGACCAAAGGAATATCTAACCACTAAAAAGGCTCTGTAAGAGAACAGGTTTGGAGACAGAAAAAAAAGGGAAATGAAAATGAATGAAATAGTTTCTGGTTTGTATGTTAATGATTCTTATTTCCATTAGAAACTTCCATTTCATTTTTCTTATTGTCTTGTTTGGAAAAGGAAATAAGGAAAAGGAAAATAAATGAAAGAAACTTGGATTCTGTCAACTTACGTAACCATTAAATGCCTTGGTTAAGCTATTTGAATAAACCCCTTTTGGATTTTGCTTTTAACTATAAATTAAGTTTCAGTAGCTAACCCTGGTTATTCGTATTGGGTAGAGAATTTCAATATCATTTAAAGTTTCGATAAACAGTGCTTTATTGCGTTTAAAGTGGGGATTTTATATCTAAAGATTCTAGTGTCAAACAACTCTTGGAAAAAAAAGATTAATGAGTGTTACTTTCTCATTGGATGTTGTATCTGAAATTTAATTTAGTCCACTGCAAGACTTTCTTTATTACTTTTCGTTCAAGTTATTTGTTACAAATTTCACAAAATAAAGTTTGTTAGTTGTTATCTGAAATTGGGATTTGCAGTAATTTGAAACAGATACGAACCTATTCTACCCTTCTATCGTAACTATCGCACTCACTCGATGTGTGGACGTTAATTGTCAGTGCTGGTTGTTTTATTTTCAGGAATTATTTTGCAGTAAAGAATTTTAATGCTATTTATATTCCTAGTGGGTAAAACAGCTAGAACTGGGAATTGGCGGATACATGAAATTATATATATGTATTTCATTACGCAACAATGTGGAGGCCGACTCGCCCGCAGCGGGTACTAGTTCCCAAGTAAAATCGTGACGTTTAAATCCGTAAAAAAGTATAAAAATAAAAGTTAAAATATTTTCGCGTAACATATATGAGGTCAATGGCTTTCGTATTATATAGTTTTCGTTCTTCCCGCCAGGTGAGGTATTGAGGCGAGTGTGAGGGGATGTGGAGGCCGACTCGCCCGGAGCGGGAACTAATTCCCAAGTAAAATCGTGACGTTTAAATCCGTAAAAAAGTATAAAAATAAAAGTTAAAATATTATCGCGTAACATATATGAGGTGGTTGGCTTTCGTATTATATAGTTTTCGTTCTTCCCGCCAGGTGAGGTATTGGGGCGAGTGTGAGGGGATGTGGAGGCCGACTCGCCTGGAGAGGAACTAATTCCCAAGTAAAATCGTGACGTTTAAATCCGTAAAAAAGTATAAAAATAAAAGTTAAAATATTTTCGCGTAACATATATGAGGTCGATAGCTTTCGTATTATATAGTTTTCGTTCTTCCCGCCAGGTGAGGTATTGGGGCGAGTGTGAGGGGATGTGGAGGCCGACTCGCCCGGAGCGGGAACTAATTCCCAAGTGAAATCGTGACGTTTAAATCCGTAAAAAAGAATAAAAATAAAAGTTAAAATATTTTCGCGTAACATATATGAGGTCGATGGCTTTCGTATTATATAGTTTTCGTTCTTCCCGCCAGGTGAGGTATTAGGGCGAGTGTGAGGGGATGTGCAGGCCGACTCGCCCGGAGCGGGAACTAATTCCCAAGTAAAATCGTGACGTTTAAATCCGTAAAAAAATGTAAAAATAAAAGTTAAAATATTTTCGCGTAACATGAGGTCGATGGCTTTCGTATTATATAGTTTTCGTTCTTCCCGCCAGGTGAGGTATAGGGGCGAGTGTGAGGGGATGTGGAGGCCGACTCGCCCGGAGCGGGAACTGACTCCCAAGTAAAATCGTGACGTTTAAATCCGTAAAAAAGAAAAAAATAAAAGTTAAAATATTTTCGCGTAACATATATGAGGTCGATGGCTTTCGTATTATATAGTTTTCGTTCTTCCCGCCAGGTGAGGTATTGGGGCGGGTGTGAGGGGATGTTGAGGCCGACTCGCCCGGAGCGGGAACTAATTCCCAAGTAAAATCGTGACGTGTAAATCCGTAAAAAAATATAAAAATAAAAGTTAAAATATTTTCGCGTAACATATATGAGGTCGATGGCTTTCGTATTATATAGTTTTCGTTCTTCCCACCAGGTGAGGTATTGGGGCGAGTGTGAGGGGATGTGGAGGCCGACTCGCCCGGAGCGGGAACAAATTCCCAAGTAAAATCGTGACGTTTAACTCCGTAAAAAAGTATAAAAATAAAAGTTAAAATATTTTCGCGTAACATATATGAGGTCGATGGCTTTCGTATTATATAGTTTTCGTTCTTCCCGCCAGGTGAGGTATTGGGGCGAGTGTGAGGGGATGTGGAGGCCGACTCGCTCGGAGCGGGAACTAATTCCCAAGTAAAATCGTGACGTTTAAATCCGGAAAAAAATACAAAAATAAAAGTTAAAATATTTTCGCGTAACATATATGAGGTCGATGGCTTTCGTATTATATGGTTTTCGTTCTTCCCGCCAGGTGAGGTATTGGGGCGGGTGTGAGGGGATGTGGAGGCCGACTCACCCGGAGCGGGAAATAATTCCCAAGTAAAATCGTGACGTTTAAAGCCGTAAAAAAGTAAAAAAGAATAAAAATAAAATATTATCGCCTAACATATATGTGAGACGATGACTTTTGTTTTATATATTCTTCCTACTTCCCGGCAGGTGTGGAATGGGGGGAGTGTGAGGGGATGTGGAGGCCGACTCGCCCGGAGCGGGAACTAATTCCGAAGTAAAATCGTGACGTTTAAATCCGTAAAAAGGTATAAAAATAAAAGTTAAAATATTTTCGCGTAACATATATGAGGTCGATGGCTTTCGTATTATATGGTTTTCGTTCTTCCCGCCAAATGAGGTATTGGGGCGAGTGTGAGGGGATGTGGAGGCCGACTCGCCCGGAGCGGGAACAAATTCCCAAGTAAAATCGTGACGTTTAAATCCGTAAAAAGTATAAAAAAGTAAAAGTTAAAATATTTTCGCGTAACATATATGAGGTCGATGGCTTTCGTATTAAATAGTTTTCGTTCTTCCCGCCAGGTGAGGTATTGGGGCGAGTATGAGGGGATGTGGAGGCCGACTCGCCCGGAGCGGGAACTAATTCCTAAGTAAAATCGCGAAGTTTAAATCCGTAAAAAAGTATAAAAATAAAAGTTAAAATATTTTCGCGTAACATATATGAGGTCGATGGCTTTAGTATTATATAGTTTTCGTTCTTCCCGCCAGGTGAGGTATTGGGGCGAGTGTGAGGGGATGTGGAGGCCGACTCGCCCGGAGCGGGAACTAATTCCCAAGTAAAATCTTGATGTTTAAATCCGTAAAAAAGTATAAAAATAAAAGTTAGAATATTATCGCGTAACATATATGAGGTCGAAGGCTTTCGTATTATATAGTTTTCGTTCTTCCAGCCAGGTGAGGTATTGCGGCGAGTGTGAGGGGATGTGGAGGCCTTCTCGCCTGGAGCGGGAACTAATTCCCAAGTAAAATCGTGACGTTTAAATCCGTAAAAAGGTATAAAAATAAAAGTTAAAATATTTTCGCGTAACATATATGAGGTCGATGGCTTTCGTATTATATGGTTTTCGTTCTTCCCGCCAAATGAGGTATTGGGGCGAGTGTGAGGGGATGTGGAGGCCGACTCGCCCGGAGCGGGAACTAATTCCCAAGTAAAATCGTGACGTTTAAATCTGTAAAAAGTATAAAAAAGTAAAAGTTAAAATATTTTCGCGTAACATATATGAGGTCGATGGCTTTCGTATTAAATAGTTTTCGTTCTTCCCGCCAGGTGAGGTATTGGGGCGAGTATGAGGGGATGTGGAGGCCGACTCGCCCGGAGGGGGAACTAATTCCCAAGTAAAATCTTGATGTTTAAATCCGTAAAAAAGTATAAAAATAAAAGTTAGAATATTATCGCGTAACATATATGAGGTGGATGGCTTTCGTATTATATAGTTTTCGTTCTTTCCGCCAGGTGAGGTATTGGGGCGAGTGTGAGGGGATGTGGAGGCCGACTCGCCGGAGAGGAACTAATTCCCAAGTAAAATCGTGACGTTTAAATCCGTAAAAAAGAATAAAAATAAAAGTTAAAATATTTTCGCGTAACATATATGAGGTCGGTAGCTTTCGTATTATATAGTTTTCGTTCTTCCCGCCAGGTGAGGTATTGGGGCGAGTGTGAGGGGATGTGGAGGCCGACTCGCCCGAAGCGGGAACTAATTCCCAAGTAAAATCGTGACGTTTAAATCCGTAAAAAAGTATAAAAATAAAAGTTAAAATATTTTCGCGTAACATATATGAGGTCGATGGCTTTCGTATTATATAGTTTTCGTTCTTCCCGCCAGGTGAGGTATTGGGGGGGGTGTGAGGGGATGTGGAGGCCGACTCGCCCGGAGCGGGAACTAATTCCCAAGTAAAATCCTGTCGTCTAAATCCGTAAAAAAATATAAAAATAAAAGTTAAAATATTTTCGCGTAACATATATGAGGTCGATGGCTTTCGTATTATATAGTTTTCGTTCTTCCAGCCAGGTGAGGTATTGCGGCGAGTGTGAGGGGATGTGGAGGCCGACTCGCCCGGAGCGGGAACAAATTCCCAAGTAAAATCGTGACGTTTAACTCCGTAAAAAAGTATAAAAATAAAAGTTAAAATATTTTCGCGTAACATATATGAGGTCGATGGCTTTCGTATTACATAGTTTTCGTTCTTCCCGCCAGGTGAGGTATTGGGGCGAGTGTGAGGGGATGTGGAGGCCGACTCGCTCGGAGCGGGAACTAATTCCCAAGTAAAATCGTGACGTTTAAATCCGGAAAAAAATATAAAAATAAAAGTTAAAATATTTTCGCGTAACATATATGAGGTCGATGGCTTTCGTATTATATGGTTTTCGTTCTTCCCGCCAGGTGAGGTATTGGGGCGAGTGTGAGGGGATGTGGAGGCCGACTCGCCCGGACCGGAAATAATTCCCAAGTAAAATCGTGACGTTTAAAGCCGTAAAAAAGTAAAAAAGAATAAAAGATAAAATATTATCGCCTAACATATATGAGGTCGATGGCATTCGTATTATATAGTTTTCGTTCTTCCTGCCAGGTGAGGTATTGGGGCGAGTGTGAGGGAATGTGGAGGCCGACTCGCCCGGAGCGGGAACTAATTCCCAAGTAAAATCGTGACGTTTAAATCCGTAAAAAAGTATAAAAATAAAAGTTAAAATATTTTCGCGTAACATATATGAGGTGGTTGGCTTTCGTATTATATAGTTTTCTTTTTTCCCGACAGGTGAGGTATTGGGCGAATCTGAGGGGATGTGGAGGCCCACTCGCCCGGAGCGGAACTAATTCCCAAGTAAAATCGTGACGTTTAAATCCGTAAAAAAGTATAAAAATAAAAGGTAAAATATTTTCGCGTAACATATATGAGGTCGATGGCTTTCGTATTATATAGTTTTCGTTCTTCCCGCCAGGTGAGGTATTGGGGCGAGTGTGAGGGGATGTGGAGGCTGACTCGCCCGGAGCGGGAACTAATTCCCAAGTAAAATCGTGACGTTTAAATCCGTAAAAAAGTATAAAAATAAAAGTTAAAATATTTTCGCGTAACATATATGAGGTCGATGGCTTTCGTATTATATAGTTTTCGTTCTTCCCGCCAGGTGAGGTATTGGGCGAGTGTGAGGGGATGTGGAAGCCGACTCGCCCGGAGCGGGAAGTAATTCCCAAGTAAAATCGTGACGTTTAAATCCGTAAAAAATTATAAAAATAAAAGTTAAAATATTTTCGCGTAACATATATGAGGTCGATGGCTTTCGTATTATATAGTTTTCGTTCATTCCGCCAGGTGAGGTATTGGGGCGAGTGTGAGGGGTATGGAGGCCGACTCGCCCGGAGCGGGAACTAATTCCCAAGTAAAATCGTGACGTTTAAATCCGTAAAAAAGTATAAAAATAAAAGTTAAAATATTTTCGCGTAATATATATGAGGTCGATGGCTTTCGTATTATATAGTTTTCGTTCTTCCCGCCAGGTGAGGTATTGGGGCGCGTGTGAGGGGATGTGGAGGCCGACTCGCCCGGAGCGGGAACTAATTCCCAAGTAAAATCGTTACGTTTAAATCCGTAAAAAAGTATAAAAATAAAAGTTAAAATATTTTCGCGTAACATATATGAGGTCGATGGCTTTCGTATTATATAGTTTTCGTTTTTCCCGCCAAGTGGGGTATTGGGGCGAGTGTGAGGGGATGTGGAGGCCGACTCGCCCGGAGCGGGAACTAATTCCCAAGTAAAATCGTGAGGTTTAAATCCGTAAAAAAGTATAAAAATAAAAATTAAAATATTTTCGCGTAACATATATGAGGTCGATGGCTTTCGTATTATATAGTTTTCGTTCTTCCCGCCAGGTGAGGTATTGGGGCGAGTGTGAGGGGATGTGGAGGCCGAGTCGCCCGGAGCGGGAACTAATTCCCAAGTAAAATCGTGACGTTTTATTCCGTAAAAAACTATAAAAATAAAAGCTAAAATATTTTCGCGTAACATATATGAGGTCGATGGCTTTCGTATTATATAGTTTTTGTTCTGCCCGCCAGGTGAGGTATTGGGGCGATTGTGAGGGGATGTGGAGGCCGACTCGCCCGGGGAGGAACTAATTCCCAAGTAAAATCGTGACGTTTAAATCCGTAAAAAGTATAAAAATAAAAGTTAAAATATTTTCGCGTAACATATATGAGGCCGATAGCTTTCGTATTTTATATATTTTTCGTTCTTCCCGCCAGGTGAGGTATTGGGGCGAGTGTGAGGGGATGTGGAGGCCGACTCGCCCGGAGCGGGAACTAATTCCCAAGTAAAATCGTGACGTTTAAATCCGTAAAAAAGTATAAAAATAAAAGTTAAAATATTTTCGCGTAACATATATGAGGTCGATGGCTTTCGTATTATATAGTTTTCGTTCTTCCCGCCAGGTGAGGTATTGGGCGAGTGTGAGGGGATGTGGAAGCCGACTCGCCCGGAGCGGGAAGTAATTCCCAAGTAAAATCGTGACGTTTAAATCCGTAAAAAATTATAAAAATAAAAGTTAAAATATTTTCGCATAACATATATGAGGTCGATGGCTTTCGTATTATATAGTTTTCGTTCTTTCCGCCAGGTGAGGTATTGGGGCGAGTGTGAGTGGATATGGAGGCCGACTCGCCCGGAGCGGGAACTAATTCCCAAGTAAAATCGTGACGTTTAAATCCGTAAAAAAGTATAAAAATAAAAGTTAAAATATTTTCGCGTAATATATATGAGGTCGATGGCTTTCGTATTATATTTTTCGTTCTTCCCGCCAGGTGAGGTATTGGGGCGCGTGTGAGGGGATGTGGAGGCCGACTCGCCCGGAGCGGGAACTAATTCCCAAGTAAAATCGTTACGTTTAAATCCGTAAAAAAGTATAAAAATAAAAGTTAAAATATTTTCGCGTAACATATATGAGGTCGATGGCTTTCGTATTATATAGTTTTCGTTCTTCCCGCCAGGTGAGGTATTGGGGCGAGTGTGAGGGGATGTGGAGGCCGACTCGCCCGGAGCGGGAACTAATTCCCAAGTAAAATCGTGAGGTTTAAATCCGTAAAAAAGTATAAAAATAAAAATTAAAATATTTTCGCGTAACATATATGAGGTCCATGGCTTTCGTATTATATAGTTTTCGCTCTTCCCGCCAGGTGAGGTATTGGGGCGAGTGTGAGGGGATGTGGAGGCCGAGTCGCCCGGAGCGGGAACTAATTCCCAAGTAAAATCGTGACGTTTTAATCCGTAAAAAACTATAAAAATAAAAGTTAAAATATTTTCGCGTAACATATATGAGGTCGATGGCTTTCGTATTATATAGTTTTCGTTCTGCCCGCCAGGTGAGTAATTGGGGCGATTGTGAGGGGATGTGGAGGCCGACTCGCCCGGGGAGTAACTAATTCCCAAGTAAAATCGTGACGTTTAAATCCGTAAAAAAGTATAAAAATAAAAGTTAAAATATTTTCGCGTAACATATATGAGGCCGATAGCTTTCGAATTTTATATATTTTTTGTTCTTCCCGCCAGGTGAGGTATTGGGGCGAGTGTGAGGGGATGTGGAGGCCGACTCGCCCGGAGCGGGAACTAATTCCCAAGTAAAATCGTGACGTTTAAATCCGTAAAAAAGTATAAAAATAAAAGTTAAAATATTTTCGCGTAACATATATGAGGTCGATGGCTTTCGTATTATATAGTTTTCGTTCTTCCCGCCAGGTGAGGTATTGGGGCGAGTGTGAGGGGATGGGGAGGCCGACTCGCCCGGAGCGGGAACTAATTCCCAAGTAAAATCGTGACTTTTAACTCCGTAAAAAAGTATGAAAATAAAAGTTAAAATATTTTCGCGTAACATATATGAGGTCGATGGGTTTCGTATCTTATAGTTTTCGTTCTTCCCGCCAGGTGAGGTATTGGGGCGAGTTTGAGGGGATGTGGAGGCCGACTCGCCCGAAGCGGGAACTAATTCCCAAGTAAAATCGTGACGTTTAAATCCGTAAAAAAGAATAAAAATAAAAGTTAAAATATTTTCGCGTAACATATATGAGGTCGATTTCTTTCGTATTATATAGTTTTCGTTCTTCCCGCCAGGTGAGGTATTGGGGCGAGTGTGAGGGGATGTGTAGGCCGACTCGCCCGGAGCGGGAACTAATTCCCAAGTAAAATCGTGACGTTTAAATCCGTAAAAAAATGTAAAAATAAAAGTTAAAATATTTTCGCGTGACATATATGAGGTCGATGGCTTTCGTATTATATAGTTTTCGTTCTTCCCGCCAGGTGAGGTATTGGGGCGAGTGTGAGGGGATGTGGAGGCCGACTCGCCCGGAGCGGGAACTAATTCCCAAGTGAAATCGTGACGTTTAAATCCGTAAAAAAGTATAAAAATAAAAGTTAAAATATTTTCGCGTAACATATATAAGGTGGATGGCTTTCGTATTATATAGTTTTCGTAATTCCCGCCAGGTGAGGTATTGGGGCGAGTGTGAGGGGATGTGGAGGCCGACTCGCCCGGAGCGGGAACTGACTCCCAAGTAAAATCGTGACGTTTAAATCCGTAAAAAAGTATAAAAATAAAAGTTAAAATATTTTCGCATAACATATATGAGGTCGATGGCTTTCGTATTATATAGTTTTCGTTTTTCCCGCCAGGTGAGGTATTGGGGCGGGTGTGAGGGGATGTGGAGGCCGACTCGCCCGGAGCGGGAACTAATTCCCAAGTAAAATCGTGACGTGTAAATCCGTAAAAAAATATAAAAATAAAAGTTAAAATATTTTCGCGTAACATATATGAGGTCGATGGCTTTCGTATTATATAGTTTTCGTTCTTCCAGCCAGGTGAGGTATTGGGGCGAGTGTGAGGGGATGTGGAGGCCGACTCGCCCGGAGCGGGAACAAATTCCCAAGTAAAATCGTGACGTTTAACTCCGTAAAAAAGTATAAAAATAAAAGTTAAAATATTTTCGCGTAACATATATGAGGTCGATGGCTTTCGTATTATATAGTTTTCGTTCTTCCCGCCAGGTGAGGTATTGGGCCGAGTGTGAGGGGATGTGGAGGCCGACTCGCTCGGAGCGGGAACTAATTCCCAAGTAAAATCGTGACGTTTAAATCCGGAAAAAAATATAAAAATAAAAGTTAAAATATTTTCGCGTAACATATATGAGGTCGATGGCTTTCGTATTATATGGTTTTCGTTCTTCCCGCCAGGTGAGGTATTGGGGCGAGTGTGAGGGGATGTGGAGGCCGACTCGCCCGGAGCGGGAAATAATTCCCAAGTAAAATCGTGACGTTTAAAGCCGTAAAAAAGTAAAAAAGAATAGAAGATAAAATATTATCGCCTAACATATATGAGGTCGATGGCATTCGTATTATATAGTTTTCGTTCTTCCCGCCAGGTGAGGTATTGGGGCGAGTGTGAGGGGATGTGGAGGCCGACTCGCCCGGAGCGGGAACTAATTCCCAAGTAAAATCGTGACGTTTAAATCCGTAAAAAAGTATAAAAATAAAAGTTAAAATATTTTCGCGTAACATATATGAGGTGGTTGGCTTTCGTATTATATAGTTTTCTTTTTTCCCTCCAGGTGAGGTATTGGGCGAGTCTGAGGGGATGTGGAGGCCGACTCGCCCGGAGCGGAACTAATTCCCAAGTAAAATCGTGACGTTTAAATCCGTAAAAAAGTATAAAAATAAAAGTTAAAATATTTTCGCGTAACATATATGAGGTCGATGGCTTTCGTATTATATAGTTTTCGTTCTTCCCGCCAGGTGAGGTATTAGGGCGAGTGTGAGGGGATGTGGAGGCCGATTCGCCCGGAGCGGGAACTAATTCCCAAGTAAAATCGTGACGTTTAAATCCGTAAAAAAGTATAAAAATAAAAGTTAAAATATTTTCGCGTAACATATATGAGGTCGATGGCTTTCGTATTATATAGTTTTCGTTCTTCCCGCCAGGTGAGGTATTGGGCGAGTGTGAGGGGATGTGGAAGCCGACTCGCCCGGAGCGAGAAGTAATTCCCAAGTAAAATCGTGACGTTTAAATCCGTAAAAAATATAAAAATAAAAGTTAAAATATTTTCGCGTAACATATATGAGGTCGATGGCTTTCGTATTATATAGTTTTCGTTCTTCCCCCTAGGTAAAGTATTGGGGCGAGTGTGAGGGGATATGGAGGCCGACTCGCCCGGAGCGGGAACTAATTCCCAAGTAAAATCGTGACGTTTTAATCCGTAAAAAACTATAAAAATTAAAGTTAAAATATTTTCGCGTAACACATATGAGGTCGATGGCTTTCGTATTATATAGTTTTCGTTCTGCCCGCCAGGTGAGGTATTGGGGCGAGTGTGAGGGGATGTGGAGGCCGACTCGCCCGGGGAGGAACTAATTCCCAAGTAAAATCGTGACGTTTAAATCCGTAAAAAAGTATAAAAATAAAAGTTAAAATATTTTCCCGTAACATATATGAGGCCGATAGCTTTCGTATTATATAGTTTTCGTTCTTCCCGCCAGGTGAGGTATTGGGGCGAGTGTGAGGGGATGTTGAGTCCGACTCGGCCGGAGCGGGAACTAATTCCCAAGTAAAATCGTGACGTTTAAATCCGTAAAAAAGTATAAAAATAAAAGTTAAAATATTTTCGCGTAACATATATGAGGTCGATGGGTTTCGTATTATATAGTTTTCGTTCTTCCCGCCAGGTGAGGTATTGGGGCTAGTGTGAGGGGATGTGGAGGCCGACTCGCCCGGAGCGGGAACTAATTCCCAAGTAAAATCGTGACGTTTAAATCCGTAAAAAAAATATAAAAATAAAAGTTAAAATATTTTCGCGTAACATATATGAGGTCGATGGCTTTCCTATTATCTATATAGTTTTCTTTCTTCCCGCCAGGTGAGGTATTGGGGCGAGTGTGAGGGGATGTGGAGGCCGACTCGCCCGGAGCGGGAACTAATTCCCAAGTAAAATCGTGACTTTTAACTCCGTAAAAAAGTATAAAAATAAAAGTTAAAATATTTTCGCGTAACATATTTGAGGTCGATGGGTTTCGTATTATATAGTTTTCGTTCTTCCCGCCAGGTGAGGTATTGGGGCGAGTGTGAGGGGATGTGGGGGCCGACTCGCCCGAAGCGGGAACTAATTCCCAAGTAAAATCGTAACGTTTAAATCCGTAAAAAAATATAAAAATAAAAGTTAAAATATTTTCGCGTAACATATATGAGGTCGATGGCTTTCGTATTATATGGTTTTCGTTCTTCCCGCCAGGTGAGGTATTGGGGCGATTGTGAGGGGATGTGGCGGCCGACTCGCCCGGAGAGGGAACTAATTGCCAAGTAAAATCGTGACGTTTAAATCCGTAAAAAAGTAAAAAAGAATAAAAGGTAAAATATTATCGCCTAACATATATGTGGGACGATGACTTTTGTTTTATATACTCTTCTTACTTCCCGGCAGGTGTAAAATGGGGGGAGTGTGAGGGGATATTGAGGCCGACTCGCCCGGAGCGGGAACTAATTCCCAAGTAAAATCGTGACGTTTAAATCCGTAAAAAAGTATAAAAATAAAAGTTAAAATATTTTCGCGTAACATATATGAGGTCGATGGCTTTCGTATTATATAGTTTTCTTTCTTCCCGCCAGGTGAGGTATTGGGGCGAGTGTGAGGGGATGTGGAGGCCGACTCGCCCGGAGCGGGAACTAATTCCCAAGTAAAATCGTGACGTTTCAATCCGTAAAAAAGTATAAAAATAAAAAAAATTATTTTCGCGTAACATATATGAGGTCGACGTCTTTCGTATTATATAGTTTTTGTTCTTCCCGCCAGGTGAGGTATTGGGGCGAGTGTGAGGGGATATGGAGGCCGACTCGCCCGGAGCGGGAACTAATTCCCAAGTAAAATCGTGACGTTTAAATCCGTAAAAAAGTATAAAAATAAAAGTTAAAATATTTTCGCGTAACATATATGAGGTCGATGGCTTTCGTATTATATAGTTTTCGTTCTTCCCGCCAGGTGAGATATTGGGGCGAGTGTGAGGGGATGTGGCGGCCGACTCGCCCGGAGCGGGAACTAATTCCAAAGTAAAGTCATAACGTTTAAATCCGTAAAAAAGAATAAAAATAAAAAAATTATTTTCGCGTAACACATATGAGGTCGATGGCTTTCGTATTATATAGTTTTCGTTCTTCCCGCCAGGTGAGGTATTGGGGCGCCTGTGAGGGGATGTGGAGGGCGACTCGCCCGGAGCGGGAACTAATTCCCAAGTAAAATCCTGACGTTTAAATCCGTAAAAAAGTATAAAAATAAAAGTTAAAATATTTTCGCGTAACATATATGAGGTCGATGGCTTTCGTATTATATAGTTTTCGTTCTTCCCGCCAGGTGAGGTATTGGGGCGAGTGTGAGGGGATGTGCAGGCTGACTCGCCCGGAGCGGGAACTAATTCCCAAGTAAAATCGTGACGTTTAAATCCGTAAAAAAGTATAAAAATAAAAGTTAAAATATTTTCGCGTAACATATATGAGGTCGATGGCTTTCGTATTATATAGTTTTCGTTCTTCTCGCCAGGTGAGGTATTGGGGCGAGTGTGAGGGGATGTGGAGGCCGACCTGCCCGGAGCGGGAACTAATTCCCAAGTAAAATCGTGAGGTTTAAATCCGTAAAAAAGTATAAAAATAAAAATTAAAATATTTTCGCGTAACATATATGAGGTCGATAGCTTTCGTATTATATAGTTTTCGTTCTTCCCGCCAGGTGAGGTATTGGGGCGAGTGTGAGGGGATGTTGAGGCCGACTCGGCCGGAGCGGGAACTAATTCCCAAGTAAAATCGTGACGTTTAAATCCGTAAAAAAGTATAAAAATAAAAGTTAAAATATTTTCGCGTAACATATTTGAGGTCGATGGGTTTCGTATTATATAGTTTTCGTTCTTCCCGCCAGGTGAGGTTTTGGGGCGATTGTGAGGGGATGTGGCGGCCGACTCGCCCGGAGAGGGAACTAATTGCCAAGTAAAATCGTGACGTTTAAAACCGTAAAAAAGTAAAAAAGAATAAAAGGTAAAATATTATCGCCAAACATATATGTGGGACGATGACTTTTGTTTTATATACTCTTCTTACTTCCCGGCAGGTGTGGAATGGGGGGAGTGTGAGGGGATATTGAGGCCGACTCGCCCGGAACGGGAACTAATTCCCAAGTAAAATCGTGACGTTTAAATCCGTAAAAAAGTATAAAAATAAAAGTTAAAATATTTTCGCGTAACATATATGAGGTCGATGGCTTTCGTATTATATAGTTTTCTTTCTTCCCGCCAGGTGAGGTATTGGGGCGAGTGTGAGGGGATGTGGAGGCCGACTCGCCCGGAGCGGGAACTAATTCCCAAGTAAAATCGTGACGTTTCAATCCGTAAAAAAGTATAAAAATAAAAAAAATTATTTTCGCGTAACATATATGAGGTCGACGTCTTTCGTATTATATAGTTTTTGTTCTTCCCGCCAGGTGAGGTATTGGGGCGAGTGTGAGGGGATATGGAGGCCGACTCGCCCGGAGCGGGAACTGATTCCCAAGTAAAATCGTGACGTTTAAATCCGTAAAAAACTATAAAAATAAAAGTTAAAATATTTTCGCGTAACACATATGAGGTCGATGGCTTTCGTATTATATAGTTTTCGTTCTTCCCGCCAGGTGAGGTATTGGGGCGCCTGTGAGGGGATGTGGAGGGCGACTCGCCCGGAGCGGGAACTAATTCCCAAGTAAAATCCTGACGTTTAAATCCGTAAAAAAGTATAAAAATAAAAGTTAAAATATTTTCGCATAACATATATGAGGTCGATGGCTTTCGTATTATATAGTTTTCGTTCTTCCCGCCAGGTGAGGTATTGGGGCGAGTGTGAGGGGATGTGAAGGCTGACTCGCCCGGAGCGGGAACTAATTCCCAAGTAAAATCGTGACGTTTAAATCCGTAAAAAAGTATAAAAATAAAAGTTAAAATATTTTCGCGTAACATATATGAGGTCGATGGCTTTCGTATTATATAGTTTTCGTTCTTCTCGCCAGGTGAGGTATTGGGGCGAGTGTGAGGGGATGTGGAGGCCGACCTGCCCGGAGCGGGAACTAATTCCCAAGTAAAATCCTGACGTTTAAATCCGTAAAAAAGTATAAAAATAAAAATTAAAATATTTTCGCGTAACATATATGAGGTCGATGGCTTTCGTATTATATAGTTTTCGTTCTTTCCGCCAGGTGAGGTATTGTGGCGAGTGTGAGGGGATGTGGAGGCCGACTCGCCCGGAGCGGGAACTAATTCCCAAGTAAAATCGTGAGGTTTAAATCCGTAAAAAAGTATAAAAATAAAAATTAAAATATTTTCGCGTAACATATATGAGGTCGATGGCTTTCGTATTATATAGTTTTCGTTCTTCCCGCCAGGTGAGGTATTGGGGCGAGTGTGAGGGGATGTGGAGGCCGAGTCGCTCGGAGCGGGAACTAATTCCCAAGTAAAATCGTGACGTTTTAATCCGTAAAAAACTATAAAAATAAAAGTTAAAATATTTTCGCGTAACATATATGAGGTCGATGGCTTTCGTATTATATTTTTCGTTCTGCCCGCTAGGTGAGGTATTGGGCGAGTGTGAGGGGATGTGGAGGCCGACTCGCCCGGGGAGGAACTAATTCCCAAGTAAAATCGTGACGTTTAAATCCGTAAAAAAGTATAAAAATAAAAGTTAAAATATTTTCGCGTAACATATATGAGGTCGATAGCTTTCGTATTATATAGTTTTCGTTCTTCCCGCCAGGTGAGGTATTGGGGCGAGTGTGAGGGGATATTGAGTCCGACTCGGCCCGAGCGGGAACTAATTCCCAAGTAAAATCGTGACGTTTAAATCCGTAAAAAAGTATAAAAATAAAAGTTAAAATATTTTCGCGTAACATATATGAGGTCGATGGGTTTCGTATTATATAGTTTTCGTTCTTCCCGCCAGGTGAGGTATTGGGGCTAGTGTGAGGGGATGTGGAGGCCGACTCGCCCGGAGCGGGAACTAATTCCCAAGTAAAAGCGTGACGTTTAAATCCGTAAAAAAAATATAAAAATAAAAGTTAAAATATTTTCGCGTAACATATATGAGGTCGATGGCTTTCGTATTATATAGTTTTCGTTCTTCCCGCCAGGTGAGGTATTGGGGCGAGTGTGAGGGGATGTGGAGGCCGACTCGCCCGGAGCGGGAACTAATTCCCAAGTAAAATCGTGACTTTTAACTCCGTAAAAAAGTATAAAAATAAAAGTTAAAATATTTTCGCGTAACATATTTGAGGTCGATGGGTTTCGTATTATATAGTTTTCGTTCTTCCCGCCAGGTGAGGTATTGGGGCGAGTGTGAGGGGATGTGGGGGCCGACTCGCCCGGAGCGGGAACTAATTCCCAAGTAAAATCGTGACGTTTAAATCCGTAAAAAAATATAAAAATAAAAGTTAAAATATTTTCGCGTAACATATATGAGGTCGATGGCTTTCGTATTATATGGTTTTCGTTCTTCCCGCCAGGTGAGGTATTGGGGCGATTGTGAGGGGATGTGGCGGCCGACTCGCCCGGAGAGGGAACTAATTGCCAAGTAAAATCGTGACGTTTAAATCCGTAAAAAAGTAAAAAAGAATAAAAGGTAAAATATTATCGCCTAACATATATGTGGGACGATGACTTTTGTTTTATATACTCTTCTTACTTCCCGGCAGGTGTGGAATGGGGGGAGTGTGAGGGGATATTGAGGCCGACTCGCCCGGAGCGGGAACTAATTCCCAAGTAAAATCGTGACGTTTAAATCCGTAAAAAAGTATAAAAATAAAAGTTAAAATATTTTCGCGTAACATATATGAGGTCGATGGCTTTCGTATTATATAGTTTTCTTTCTTCCCGCCAGGTGAGGTATTGGGGCGAGTGTGAGGGGATGTGGAGGCCGACTCGCCCGGAGCGGGAACTAATTCCCAAGTAAAATCGTGACGTTTCAATCCGTAAAAAAGTATAAAAATAAAAAAAATTATTTTCGCGTAACATATATGAGGTCGACGTCTTTCGTATTATATAGTTTTTGTTCTTCCCGCCAGGTGAGGTATTGGGGCGAGTGTGAGGGGATATGGAGGCCGACTCGCCCGGAGCGGGAACTAATTCCCAAGTAAAATCGTGACGTTTAAATCCGTAAAAAAGTATAAAAATAAAAGTTAAAATATTTTCCCGTAACATATATGAGGTCGATGGCTTTCGTATTATATAGTTTTCGTTCTTCCCGCCAGGTGAGATATTGGGGCGAGTGTGAGGGGATGTGGCGGCCGACTCGCCCGGAGCGGGAACTAATTCCAAAGTAAAGTCATAACGTTTAAATCCGTAAAAAAGAATAAAAATAAAAAAAATATTTTCGCGTAACATATATGAGGTCGACGTCTTTCGTATTATATAGTTTTTGTTCTTCCCGCCAGATGAGGTATTGGGGCGAGTGTGAGGGGATATGGAGGCCGACTCGCCCGGAGCGGGAACTAATTCCCAAGTATAATCGTGACGTTTAAATCCGTAAAAAAGTATAAAAATAAAAGTTAAAATATTTTCGCGTAACACATATGAGGTCGATGGCTTTCGTATTATATAGTTTTCGTTCTTCCCGCCAGGTGAGGTATTGGGGCGCCTGTGAGGGGATGTGGAGGGCGACTCGCCCGGAGCGGGAACTAATTCCCAAGTAAAATCCTGACGTTTAAATCCGTACAAAAGTATAAAAATAAAAGTTAAAATATTTTCGCGTAACATATATGAGGTCGATGGCTTTCTTATTATATAGTTTTCGTTCTTCCCGCCAGGTGAGGTATTGGGGCGAGTGTGAGGGGATGTGAAGGCTGACTCGCCCGGAGCGGGAACTAATTCCCAAGTAAAATCGTGACGTTTAAATCCGTAAAAAAGTATAAAAATAAAAGTTAAACTATTTTCGCGTAACATATATGAGGTCGATGGCTTTCGTATTATATAGTTTTCGTTCTTCTCGCCAGGTGAGGTATTGGGGCGAGTGTGAGGGGATGTGGAGGCCGACCTGCCCGGAGCGGGAACTAATTCCCAAGTAAAATCGTGAGGTTTAAATCCGTAAAAAAGTATAAAAATAAAAATTAAAATATTTTCGCGTAACATATATGAGGTCGATGGCTTTCGTATTATATAGTTTTCGTTCTTCCCGCCAGGTGAGGTATTGTGGCGAGTGTGAGGGGATGTGGAGGCCGACTCGCCCGGAGCGGGAACTAATTCCCAAGTAAAATCGTGAGGTTTAAATGCGTAAAAAAGTATAAAAATAAAAATTAAAATATTTTCGCGTAACATATATGAGGTCGATGGCTTTCGTATTATATAGTTTTCGTTCTTCCCGCCAGGTGAGGTATTGGGGCGAGTGTGAGGGGATGTGGAGGCCGAGTCGCCCGGAGCGGGAACTAATTCCCAAGTAAAATCGTGACGTTTTAATCCGTAAAAAACTATAAAAATAAAAGTTAAAATATTTTCGCGTAACATATATGAGGTCGATGGCTTTCGTATTATATAGTTTTCGTTCTGCCCGCCAGGTGAGGTATTGGGCGAGTGTGAGGGGATGTGGAGGCCGACTCGCCCGGGGTGGAACTAATTCCCAAGTAAAATCGTGACGTTTAAATCCGTAAAAAAGTATAAAAATAAAAGTTAAAATATTTTCGCGTAACATATATGAGGTCGATAGCTTTCGTATTATATAGTTTTCGTTCTTCCCGCCAGGTGAGGTATTGAGGCGAGTGTGAGGGGATGTTGAGTCCGACTCGGCCGGAGCGGGAACTAATTCCCAAGTAAAATCGTGACGTTTAAATCCGTAAAAAAGTATAAAAATAAAAGTTAAAATATTTTCGCGTAACATATATGAGGTCGATGGCTTTCGTATTATATAGTTTTCGTTCTTCCTGCCAGGTGAGGTATTGGGGCGAGTGTGAGGGGATGTGGAGGCCGACTCGCCCGGAGTGGGAAATAATTCCCAAGTAAAATCGTGACTTTTAACTCCGTAAAAAAGTATAAAAATAAAAGTTAAAATATTTTCGCGTAACATATATGAGGTCGATGGGTTTCGTATTATATAGTTTTCGTTCTTCCCGCCAGGTGAGGTATTGGGGCGAGTGTGAGGGGATGTGGGGGCCGACTCGCCCGGAGCGGGAACTAATTCCCAAGTAAACACGTGACGTTTAAATCCGTAAAAAAATATAAAAATAAAAGTTAAAATATTTTCGCGTAACAGATATGAGGTCGATGGCTTTCGTATTATATGGTTTTCGTTCTTCCCGCCAGGTGAGGTATTGGGGCGAGTGTGAGAGGATGTGGCGGCCGACTCGCCTGGAGCGGGAACTAATTCCCAAGTAAGATCGTGACGTTTAAATCCGTAAAAAAGTAAAAAAGAATAAAAGGTAAAATATTATCGCCTAACATATATGTGGGACGATGACTTTTGTTTTATATACTCTTCTTACTTCCCGGCAGCTGTGGAATGGGGGGAGTGTGAGGAGATATGGAGGCCGACTCGCCCGGAGCGGGAACTAATTCCCAAGTAAAATCGTGACGTTTAAATCCGTAAAAAAGTATAAAAATAGAAGTTAAAATATTTTCGCGTAACATATATGAGGTCGATGGCTTTCGTATTATATAGTTTTCGTTCTTCCCGCCAGGTGAGGTATTGGGGCGAGTGTGAGGGGATGTGGAGGCCGACTCGCCCGGAGCGGGAACTAATTCCCAAGTAGAATCGTGAGGTTTAAATCCGTAAAAAAGTATAAAAATAAAAATTAAAATATTTTCGCGTAACATATATGAGGTCGATGGCTTTTGTATTATATAGTTTTCGTTCTTCCCGCCAGGTGAGGTATTGGGGCGAGTGTGAGGGGATGTGGAGGCCGAGTCGCCCGGAGCGGGAACTAATTCCTAAGTAAAATCGTGACGTTTTAATCCGTAAAAAACTATAAAAATAAAAGTTAAAATATTTTCGCGTTACATATATGAGGTCGATGGCTTTCGTATTATATAGTTTTCGTTCTTCCCGCCAGGTGAGGTATTGTGGCGAGTGTGAGGGGATGTGGAGGCCGACTCGCCCGGAGCGGGAACTAATTCCCAAGTAAAATCGTGAGGTTTAAATCCGTAAAAAAGTATAAAAATAAAAATTAAAATATTTTCGCGTAACATATATGAGGTCGATGGATTTCGTATTATATAGTTTTCGTTCTTCCCGCCAGGTGAGGTTTTGGGGCGAGTGTGAGGGGATGTGGAGGCCGAGTCGCCCGGAGCGGGAACTAATTCCCAAGTAAAATCGTGACGTTTTAATCCGTAAAAAACTATAAAAATAAAAGTTAAAATATTTTCGCGTAACATATATGAGGTCGATGGCTTTCGTATTATATAGTTTTCGTTCTGCCCGCCAGGTGAGGTATTGGGGCGAGTGTGAGGGGATGTGGAGGCCGACTCGCCCGCGGAGGAACTAATTCCCAAGTAAAATCGTGACGTTTAAATCCGTAAAAAAGTATAAAAATAAAAGTTAAAATATTTTCGCGTAACATATATGAGGTCGATAGCTTTCGTATTATATAGTTTTCGTTCTTCCCGCCAGGTGAGGTATTGGGGCGAGTGTGAGGGGATGTTGAGTCCGACTCGCCCGGAGCGGGAACTAATTCCCAAGTAAAATCGTGACGTTTAAATCCGTAAAAAAGTATAAAAATAAAAGTTAAAATATTTTCGCGTAACATATATGAGGTCGATGGCTTTCGTATTATATAGTTTTCGTTCTTCCCGCCAGGTGAGGTATTGGGGCGAGTGTGAGGGGATGTGGAGGCCGACTCGCCCGGAGCGGGAACTAATTCCCAAGTAAAATCGTGAGGTTTAAATCCGTAAAAAAGTATAAAAATAAAAATTAAAATATTTTCGCGTAACATATATGAGGTCGATGGCTTTCGTATTATATAATTTTCGTTCTTCCCGCCAGGTGAGGTATTGGGGCGAGTGTGAGGGGATGTGGAGGCCGAGTCGCCCGGAGCGGGAACTAATTCCCAAGTAAAATCGTGACGTTTTAATCCGTAAAAAACTATAAAAATAAAAGTTAAAATATTTTCGCGTAACATATATGAGGTCGATGGCTTTCGTATTATATAGTTTTCGTTCTGCCCGCCAGGTGAGGTATTGGGGCGAGTGTGAGGGGATGTGGAGGCCGACTCGCCCGGGGAGGAACTAATTCCCAAGTAAAATCGGGACGTTTAAATCCGTAAAAAAGTATAAAAATAAAAGTTAAAATATTTTCGCGTAACATATGTGAGGCCGATAGCTTTCGTATTATATAGTTTTCGTTCTTCCCGCCAGGTGAGGTATTGGGGCGAGTGTGAGGGGATGTGGAGGCCGACTCGCCCGGAGCGGGAACTAATTCCCAAGTAAAATCGTGACGTTTAAATCCGTAAAAAAGTATAAAAATAAAAGTTAAAATATTTTCGCGTAACATATATGAGGTCGATGGCTTTCGTATTATATAGTTTTCGTTCTTCCCGCCAGGTGAGGTATTGGGGCGAGTGTGAGGGGATGTGGAGGCCGACTCGCCCGGAGCGGGAACTAATTCCCAAGTAAGATCGTGACTTTTAACTCCGTAAAAAAGTATAAAAATAAAAGTTAAAATATTTTCGCGTAACATATATGAGGTCGATGGGTTTCGTATTATATAGTTTTCGTTCTTCCCGCCAGGTGAGGTATTGGGGCGAGTGTGAGGGGATGTGCGGGCCGACTCGCCCGGAGCGGGAACTAATTCCCAAGTAAAATCGTGACGTTTAAATCCGTAAAAAAATATAAAAATAAAAGTTAAAATATTTTCGCGTAACATATATGAGGTCGATGGCTTTCGTATTATATGGTTTTCGTTCTTCCCGCCAGGTGAGGTATTGGGGCGGGTGTGAGGGGATGTGGCGGCCGACTCGCCCGGAGCGAAAACTAATTCCCAAGTAAAATCGTGACGTTTAAATCCGTAAAAAAGTAAAAAAGAATAAAAGGTAAAATATTATCGCCTAACATATATGTGGGACGATGACTTTTGTTTTATATACTCTTCTTACTTCCCGGCAGGTGTGGAATGGGGGGAGTGTGAGGGGATATTGAGGCCGACTCGCCCGGAGCGAGAACTAATTCCCAAGTAAAATCGTGACGTTTAAATCCGTAAAAAAGTATAAAAATAAAAGTTAAAATATTTTCGCGTAACATATATGAGGTCGATGGCTTTCGTATTATATAGTTTTCTTTCTTCCCGCCAGGTGAGGTATTGGGGCGAGTGTGAGGGGATGTGGAGGCCGACTCGCCCGGAGCGGGAACTAATTCCCAAGTAAAATTGTGACTTTTAACTCCGTAAAAAAGTATAAAAATAAAAGTTAAAATATTTTCGCGTAACCTATATGAGGTCGATGGGTTTCGTATTATATAGTTTTCGTTCTTCCCGCCAGGTGAGGTATTGGGGCTAGTGTGAGGGGATGTGGAGGCCGACTCGCCCGGAGCGGGAACTAATTCCCAAGTAAAATCGTGACGTTTAAATCCGTAAAAAAAATATAAAAATAAAAGTTAAAATATTTTCGCGTAACATATATGAGGTCGATGGCTTTCGTATTATATAGTTTTCGTTCTTCCCGCCAGGTGAGGTATTGGGGCGAGTGTGAGGGGATATTAAGGCCGACTCGCCCGGAGCGGGAACTAATTCCCAAGTAAAATCGTGACGTTTAAATCCGTAAAAAAGAATGAAAATAAAAAAAATTATTTTCGCGTAACATATATGAGGTCGGCGTTTTTCGTATTATATAGTTTTTGTTCTTCCCGCCAGGTGAGGTATTGGGGCGAGTGTGAGGGGATATGGAGGCCGACTCGCCCGGAGCGGGAACTAATTCCCAAGTAAAATCGTGACGTTTAAATCCGTAAAAAAGTATAAAAATAAAAGTTAAAATATTTTCGCGTAACATATATGAGGTCGATGGCTTTCGTATTATATAGTTTTCGTTCTTCCCGCCAGGTGAGATATTGGCGCGAGTGTGAGGGGATGTGGCGGCCGACTCGCCCGGAGCGGGAACTAATTCCCAAGTAAAGTCGTGACGTTTAAATCCGTAAAAAAGAATAAAAATAATAAAAATTATTTTCGCGTAACATATATGAGGTCGACGTCTTTCGTATTATATAGTTTTTGTTCTTCCCGCCAGGTGAGGTATTGGGGCGAGTGTGAGGGGATATGGAGGCCGACTCGCCCGGAGCGGGAACTAATTCCCAAGTAAAATCGTGACGTTTAAATCCGTAAAAAACTATAAAAATAAAAGTTAAAATATTTTTGGGTAACATATATGAGGTCGATGGCTTTCGTATTATATATTTTTCGTTCTTCCCGCCAGGTGAGGTATTGGGGCGCCTGTGAGGGGATGTGGAGGGCGACTCGCCCGGAGCGGGAACTAATTCCCAAGTAAAATCCTGACGTTTAAATCCGTAAAAAAGTATAAAAATAAAAGTTAAAATATTTTCGCGTAACATATATGAGGTCGATGGCTTTCGTATTATATAGTTTTCGTTCTTCCCGCCAGGTGAGGTATTGGGGCGAGTGTGAGGGGATGTGAAGGCCGACTCGCCCGGAGCGGGAACTAATTCCCAAGTAAAATCGTGACGTTTAAATCCGTAAAAAAGTATAAAAATAAAAGTTAAAATATTTTCGCGTAACATATATGAGGTCGATGGCATTCGTATTATATAGTTTTCGTTCTTCTCGCCTGGTGAGGTATTGGGGCGAGTGTGAGGGGATGTGGAGGCCGACCTGCCCGGAGCGGGAACTAATTCCCAAGTAAAATCGTGAGGTTTAAATCCGTAAAAAAGTATAAAAATAAAAGTTAAAATATTTTCGCGTAACATATATGAGGTCGATGGCTTTCGTATTATATAGTTTTCGTTCTTCCCGCCAGGTGAGGTATTGTGGCGAGTGTGAGGGGATGTGGAGGCCGACTCGCCCGGAGCGGGAACTAATTCCCAAGTAAAATCGTGAGGTTTAAATCCGTAAAAAAGTATAAAAATAAAAATTAAAATATTTTCGCGTAACATATATGAGGTCGATGGCTTTCGTATTATATAGTTTTCGTTCTTCCCGCCAGGTGAGGTATTGGGGCGAGTGTGAGGGGATGTGGAGGCCGAGTCGCCCGGAGCGGGAACTAATTCCCAAGTAAAATCGTGACGTTTTAATCCGTAAAAAACTATAAAAATAAAAGTTAAAATATTTTCGCGTAACATATATGAGGTCGATGGCTTTCGTATTATATAGTTTTCGTTCTGCCCGCCAGGTGAGGTATTGGGGCGAGTGTGAGGGGATGTGGAGGCCGACTCGCCCGGGGAGGAACTAATTCCCAAGTAAAATCGTGACGTTTAAATCCGTAAAAAAGTATAAAAATAAAAGTTAAAATATTTTCGCGTAACATATATGAGGTCGATAGCTTTCGTATTATATAGTTTTCGTTCTTCCCGCCAGGTGAGGTATTGGGGCGAGTGTGAGGGGATGTTGAGTCCGACTTGCCCGGAGCGGGAACTAATTCCCAAGTAAAATCGTGACGTTTAAATCCGTAAAAAAGTATAAAAATAAAAGTTAAAATATTTTCGCGTAACATTTTTTTTTTTTTTTTTTTGATTGCTCAGACGCGCCTCTTCGGTTTCGGCACCTGAAGATTTAAACCGAAACGGGCTATCATCATTGCAATCTTCTTTCTTTATTTCATCATTCATTTACCTTTTTTTTTTTTTTTTTAGAGCGGGGACAAGAACAAGGACAAGGACAAGGACAAGGACGAGGGCGAACCACAACACATTGAACAGAGAAAACAATCAAAACAAAACAAAATAAAATTTAAAGAAAAAAAAAACAGCAAATCCTTACTACTAACTACTATTCTCGAATGATTATCAAGTCTTCTTTATCTAATCAAACTTATCTACTCTACGTTCTGTCTCAAGTCGAGCTTAACATTCATCCTATCATAAATATCATCACTCATTGCTTTTTGCCTATACTTATCTCATCCATGCAGTATTCCCTCTTCTTCGTTGTTTCATTTCGTTCAGGTTTCCCTGTATGATTAGGTTTTTCACCTTGTACATAATTTGATTCTCTCCTGTATGTTTTTTATTAATTTACCACACTCTCCTACAAAATCACTAGACACACACTTCACTTATCACTATTAAGCACTGTCCACACTGGTATTTATAATATTGCACTAATACACTATCACACTCCTGTGTGTGAAACACATTTTAACGACTAATTCCACTACACGCATTACACTTGTTTCGTTCCTTTTGTGCATTCGTTAAATCTTGTCTATCTCATGTAGGATGATTTTGTTTTCGATATATGTTCCTCGGTTGTTTTACGCATGTCCACGGTCCCCAATACAACGGCTTGGGGTCCAGGACCCACTCGGAGCACTTAGTGCGGGCCCTGGTCAGTTGTGTCCCACCGCCGTGTGCACCGGAACCGAAAGCGGCGCGTACGCAACAAGATCGCGGACGGTCACTGTTTTCTTTTACCCGAGTTCATTTGTCTCATTTCCTAATTCTATGAGATATTAATGTGCTGTATATTAGAATGCACGATAACCCACCACCGAAACACGAAATTCACTCCGGCCCGACGCATCCGGAGTTCCAATCCGGTCTGTCCGGGGATGTGTCGAGCTCACTTTTACTCCCGCGCTTCCTTCCGGGGCATGCGGAATACCAGCAATCCTGGAGGAGGCCTCCGGTCCGAAAGGAACGCCCCATACACACGTTCTCACATTCAAACTAATTTATTCATATATCTATTAACTTCTTATTGGTTTCTGTTTGCTAGATTCCTTTCTTCATATTGTTTTTTGCTGCGTTCGGAAAATTCAGCCGTAATTCTGTTCAGCACTTTAAAGTCTTCCTCTTCGCTAATAATATCCTCTAATCTTCCTGTTCTTATATTGTTCCTCTCGTTCATTCGGTCTTCTAGTAGGGGACACCACATTATATAGTGTTCCGGAGTTCCAAACTCACCACAACCACAGTTCCCTTCTTCTTTTAAGCCAAACCTTTGAAAATATTGGCCATAGGGCCCATGTCCCGTGAGAAAGTGGACAAGGCCTGCAGATGGTTCAAAATGGTTCCATTTTAGTCTTTCATTTATGTTTGAAATTAATTTATGTGTTCTTCTTGCCTTCTCTGAGTTATTCCAGTCTTGTTGCCACTTTTCTAATATTACTTGCTCTATGTCTTGTATGTTATCTATTTCTTTCCCTATTAGGTCCTGTACCCTACTTTTGTTTCCTTTTTTAGACCAATACATTGCCGCCCGTTGGATTATTAATAAATGCATTGGTTTTAACCCCAACAATACAGCTAGTGCATTGTGGGGAGTAGTACCAAATGCCCCGCTTAATCTGATCATTATGTTTCTTTGCGGTCTTTCTATTTTCAGTTTTAGTGCATTGTTTTCTAACAACCTGTGAGCCCAAACGCTGGCAGCATAATTCATAGTTGCCCCTAAAATTGAGTCGTGGTATATTTTTATTATTTTTCGTGGAAGCTTATATTTATTACTTGCTATATTTATTAGTTTATTGGTAACTTTCTGTCCTTTATCACTAATGTAATTTATGTGATGGCCAAAGTTTAGTTTATCATCTACCTGAATGCCAAGATATTTGAATTCGCTTACTCTTTTTATTTTTTCTTCTCCAATTTTGATGGTTGGGTCCCTTGCCAGTTTTGTTCCGAAAATCATATATTTGGTTTTTTTCTTGGATAATTTTAGTTTACTTTCTGAACTCCAATCTTGCAATATTCTTATTATTTCTTTTGAGTTTTCTTCTATTTCCCTTCTTGTGTTTGCTGATGTTATTACTGCTAGGTCATCTGCAAAGGCTATTACTCTATCTACGCATTTATTTTTGTTTAATGCTTCCAAGCATGGCTGGAATTCAATGTCCCACACCAATGGACCTAGAATAGATCCCTGTGGGCATCCTTTTTGTGTATTAATGCTAATATCCCCATTCTCTTCTTTTATTATTATTTTTCTGTCTTGAAAATAATCTTTTATTGTGTTCACTAGGTATTCTGGTATTTTTAGCTCTTTTAGTCTTCGTACCAGCGAGGGGATCCACAGATTGTCGAAAGCCCCTTCTATATCTACAAACAAGGTTAATACGTACTTTTTTGCGCTTCTGCGATCCAAAATGTTGTCCACAAAAGCATTTAGAGCGTCCTCGGTTGATTTGCCCCTCCTAAAGCCGTATTGCAAGTTATCTCTTTCAATATTCCTATATTTGTGTAGTCTGGAAACTATTGTTTTTTCATAAATTTTGGAAATATTCCGAAGGAGGCATATTGGTCTGTAGGAGCTTACATCTGTTGGGTCCCTATCTTCACTTTTCATTAATATTATTAATTTTGATTCCTTCCAAGAAAGCGGGAATTTCCTCTTCCTTAGTAGAGTATTGCATAATTTAGTTAGATAAGGTATCCATATATCTTTCTTCTTTTTATAAATTTCATTTTTTATTCCGTCTAATCCAGGGGCTTTTCCTGATTTCAATTTCTTTATTATTTGTTCGATTTCCTCATTTGTTACTAGGTCTATTTCGTCTTCATTTTCTTTCCTGATAATTTGGTTATAGTCTTCTCTTAGTTTTCGTTGTTGATCTGTTTCTTCATTTACGTCATCTCTTGGAAAGAATTTATTTGACAGTTTAAGCATAGTTTCTTCTCTTGTTTTCGTATAAGAATTATCATTATTCTTTAGTGTAGTTAGCGTTATGTTGTTAATTTTCTGCATGATTAGTTTGTAGGGAAGCCCCCATTGATCTAGTTCTATATTATTTTTTAGAAATAGTTCCCAACTCTTCTTTTTAGCAGCTAATAATTCCTCTGTATATTTTTGTTTCGCTATCCTATAATTTTCTAGTCTTCTTTCTTTAAGTATAGGAATTATTGTAGATTGGTAGCTTTTTCTTTTTGCTTTTGCTATCTTCTTTAGTCTTTCTAGTTTTGGGGACCAAAAGTCATTATATTTTTTCTTTGTCTTGACTTCTGAAATTGATTCGTCTAGAGATTTCTTTGTTTTATTTTCTATATCTGTTACCAATTTATCTAGGTCGTCGTAGTCATCAATTTGTGGTAAGCACAGGTTTTTCTCGAAAAGTTCCCAATCTATTTTTCTTATGTTATAATTCTCAGCTTTTGTTCCAAGGGTAGTATCTTCAATGTTAAATGTTATTACTTCATGATCGCTTGTTGTTACATTGTCTTGAACTGTCCAGTTCACTATTTGTTCCTCTAATTGAATAGTACTTATAGTAACATCAATGAAGGACTTTCCTCTCGGGCCTGTGAATGTTGGTCTGTTACCTTTATTTATCACCCTTAAACCATTTTGTAGAACAAAATCTTCCAGGATTTCGCCTTTGTCATCTGTTATCGGTGAGCCCCACATACTTGATTTTGCGTTTGCATCTATTGTAATAATAAAATTAGTTCTTTGATTTTGCCAAATTATTGTTTGTATTTTCTGTATGAAATCATGTATATTTAAGCTGTATTGAAAGTAAGAATTTATCAGCCAAAAAGATTTGTTACCGATGCTTACCTCCGTGCATACTGTCCATTCGTCACAATATTGCGCAATTTTTAGTACTTCAATGTTTTTATTCATTATTACTGTTATTGCTTTCGGATCGTTTCCCTCCTTTATTATTCTTGCTGTCGGCGGAAATGCTGTTAATTTGCTCTTGACAGTGTATGGTTCCTGTATATTTACTATGTCTATTTCATTGATTTCAACAAATCTTCTTAATTCCATCGTGGCAATTTTTGATCTTTGGGCGTTGTTTTGCACTATTTTTAATTTTGTAAATTTATTATGCATATTTAGTATGGACCAATGCCTCCTTGCCGGACTTGCTGAAGTCGAAATATATTCGTCCATGAGCATTAACGAGTTGTTTGTACACATTTTCCAAATTCCAATAAATTCCCCGTCGTTCAAATGCTTCGTCGATTAAATCTACTAATTCCCATCCGTTCGCTGGTAAGTCATAAGTTCGTAATTCCATCCTGTCTACTTCCTCCAGAACGGGATATGTTATAGATCTACCCTTTTCATGAAGATCCCTTGTTATTTGCCTAAACGCCACTGTTAGTATTTGCTTATCTTCCAACTTTGCAAGCTTATATTGTCTTTCCATTTTTTCATAAAGTGGCCTTGGTTCTTTGAATATTGGAGATATTTCTGAAATATCTGTGGATGTTGTAATTGTTGAGTCTTGGAGTTTATCTTCTTTGGGTGGAAATAAGTATTTCTCTTCGCCTTGTGTGAACGAATTTTCCAATTTCGGTATTTCCAATTTTTCTTCCGATGTATGTTTCTTCTTTTGGTTTTTCTTCCTATTCTCCAATAATGTTGTAAATTCGCTCTGCATTTGTTTCACTGTATCTGGATCTTCTGTTTGTACATATTTGTTCTTTGTTGTTATATTCTATTTTCTCTTCCTTTCTAAGAATGCTTCCAGTCTTATTCTGTCTCTTTTAACTTTGCTCGGGGGTTTGTTTTTCTTATTTTTACCTTTTTGTTGGATATCTTTATCCATAGTTTATTTTACTAATTATCCTCTCTCGGGCTACTCTATAGGATACACATTCCTCCGTATTTGGGGTTTGACATGTTTTGTGTCTCAGTTTGCAAGGAACGCAAATGTTTTTATCTTTTTCATCACACTCTTCACTTTTGTGTCTCAGTGCACCGCAGTATCTGCATCTTGTTTTATCTTTGTTATCACAGTATTTTGTGATGTGCCCGTATTCTTGACAGATGTAACACTTCGGCACCACTAGGAAGTCTTTAATCTTGTGTGATTCGTAATCGATATAAACCTTGTCTTTATTTGTTAAATACTTTCTAATATTAGGTGTAACTTCAATTACCAAGTGGCACTTCTTTTGGTTCTTTTTCCCTGCACGAAATCTGGCCTTAATTTGCTCTTTTACTTCCGGTAAGTTGTCTTCGAAGTTCTGTTCGATCATTGTTTCCAGAATTTCTTCATCTTTCAGATCGGATGGAACACCATATATGATCATTAGTGGATTCCTTTTTCTGTTTTCCTCAAAGTTGAAGTTACTTTTAATTTCTTCTTTCGATTTTATTCTATTTATGTCTTCCTTGGTGGCCGTTTCCAGTACGACAATGTCCTTCGTGGTTCTCATTCCGGTTATTTTTAATTTTTCTTTCCTTGGATCAATGATTTCGACCAGTCTTTGTGCCGTTTGTTTGGTAGTTTCTCCCTCTTTTGGTCTAAAGATTAGTGCCGGTTTTGTCTTAGCCGATACCTCCATAATTTTTTCTCCTTCTCTGTGATCTTCCTTCCCTGTCTCACTACTTCCGACCATGATATGGACGCTTCATCTGTTTCCATTTTGTCTGATTTTAGGTTGTCGATTTTTTTTGCTATTTCCCTTAGTTCCTCGTTTAGATTTGTGTTTCCCATGTTTTCTTTTAAGATGGAAATTTCTCTTAATGAGTTCATTTCCGTGTCCTTCACCATGAGACTTAGTTCCTTTACCTCTTCTTTCAGTTTTTTATTTTCCTTTTCCAGTTGGTTTCCTTTGTCTTCTGATTTCCTCAGCTGTGACGTTTTTTCTTTAAGTTCGCTGTCCATTTTTTGTATTTGTTTGTCCCTTTCCTGTCTTATTTCTTGTTTATCCTTCCTCAGTTCTTCTATTTCCTTTTTCTGGTCTTTTATGATCTCCTGAAGGTTCTCGATTGTGTGTTTATCCTCCAGTCTTGAACCCTTGTGTCCGCTCATAATTTCCATTTCAATTATTAATTTTTCTTTCTGGAGATCCTCGTATCTACTCTGGAGTTCCTCATTTATTTTCTCCATTTGTTGAAGTTTCCCTTCTAAAAGTGTTCTATCTTTAACCCATACGACCATTCTTTTCTTTAATTTGTCAAGATGACCCTTCCCTACTTTTTTCCAATCTAGAAAGCTTTCTAAGTAGTTCAGTTCGCTTTCATATTGATCAATTGTGTCAAAGCCGTAGGATGTCATAGTTGTGTGTTTTTTTGTAGGTTGTGTCTCTGGTGATGCTTCCTCCCTTGTTCTTTTACGCGCCTCCTCTTCTTCCATTCTTGTAGACGTCGCTTGAGCGTTTGAATGACTAACTGGTGAGTCTTCTCTTGTTTGTTTTTGTTTTCTCAACGATGGTGGTGTCCTTTGCATTGTACCCCTTAAAAAATACGGACAACCCACAGCACACTAACGTACGGAGGGTTGCCTATACTACACTCGCGTTGATGCTTCTCCAACTTAAGATGACTGTTGAGAATATACTCGGATTTACGCCTTATTGGTTATGCAACCTGTCCCGTCAGGCTGCCACGAGGGTTATCTAACTACAAATGAAGAAATTAAAAGTCACTCACCTTAACCATTATACAGTCCAACAGATGATACGACAGCAACACAGGAAATGATTATTCATGAGTTTTTACTTTTTAAAGAGTTCTTCTCTTTAAAATAATACGTGTATTGGTTTATAATGGTGATTTACACAAAATATAATTATTGTTTTTTGCTTGTTATTTTTAAACCACTTGACCAAATTTTATCCTAATTTCATTGTTGTGTTCACTAAAATCTCACACACACAATGAACACACACACACCACACGAAACGCACTACTTCACACGAAACCGGGCTCCTTTTCAGGAGCACGACGAATACACTTCTCCACGTTTATTAAGCCCGTACTCAAGTCCTCGCGTAACATATATGAGGTCGATGGCTTTCGTATTATATAGTTTTCGTTCTTCCTGCCAGGTGAGGTATTGGGGCGAGTGTGAGGGGATGTGGAGGCCGACTCGCCCGGAGCGGGAAATAATTCCCAAGTAAAATCGTGACTTTTAACTCCGTAAAAAAGTATAAAAATAAAAGTTAAAATATTTTCGCGTAACATATATGAGGTCGATGGGTTTCGTATTATATAGTTTTCGTTCTTCCCGCCAGGTGAGGTATTGGGGCCAGTGTGAGGGGATGTGGGGGCCGACTCGCCCGGAGCGGGAACTAATTCCCAAGTAAAATCGTGACGTTTAAATCCGTAAAAAAATATAAAAATAAAAGTTAAAATATTTTCGCGTAACATATATGAGGTCGATGGCTTTCGTATTATATGGTTTTCGTTCTTCCCGCCAGGTGAGGTATTGGGGCGAGTGTGAGAGGATGTGGCGGCCGACTCGCCCGGAGCAGGAACTAATTCCCAAGTAAGATCGTGACGTTTAAATCCGTAAAAAAGTAAAAAAGAATAAAAGGTAAAATATTATCGCCTAACATATATGTGGGACGATGACTTTTGTTTTATATACTCTTCTTACTTCCCGGCAGCTGTGGAATGGGGGGAGTGTGAGGAGATATGGAGGCCGACTCGCCCGGAGCGGGAACTAATTCCCAAGTAAAATCGTGACGTTTAAATCCGTAAAAAAGTATAAAAATAAAAGTTAAAATATTTTCGCGTAACATATATGAGGTCGATGGCTTTCGTATTATATAGTTTTCGTTCTTCCCGCCAGGTGAGGTATTGGGGCGAGTGTGAGGGGATGTGGAGGCCGACTCGCCCGGAGCGGGAACTAATTCCCAAGTAAAATCGTGAGGTTTAAATCCGTAAAAAAGTATAAAAATAAAAGTTAAAATATTTTCGCGTAACATATATGAGGTCGATGGCTTTCGTATTATATAGTTTTCGTTCTTCCCGCCAGGTGAGGTATTGGGGCGAGTGTGAGGGGACGTGGAGGCCGAGTCGCCCGGAGCGGGAACTAATTCCCAAGTAAAATCGTGACGTTTTAATCCGTAAAAAACTATAAAAATAAAAGTTAAAATATTTTCGCGTAACATATATGAGGTCGATGGCTTTCGTATTATATAGTTTTCGTTCTTCCCGCCAGGTGAGGTATTGTGGCGAGTGTGAGGGGATGTGGAGGCCGACTCGCCCGGAGCGGGAACTAATTCCCAAGTAAAATCGTGAGGTTTAAATCCGTAAAAAAGTATAAAAATAAAAATTAAAATATTTTCGCGTAACATATATGAGGTCGATGGCTTTCGTATTATATAGTTTTCGTTCTTCCCGCCAGGTGAGGTATTGGGGCGAGTGTGAGGGGATGTGGAGGCCGAGTCGCCCGGAGCGGGAACTAATTCCCAAGTAAAATCGTGACGTTTTAATCCGTAAAAAACTATAAAAATAAAAGTTAAAATATTTTCGCGTAACATATATGAGGTCGATGGCTTTCGTATTATATAGTTTTCGTTCTGCCCGCCAGGTAAGGTATTGGGGCGAGTGTGAGGGGATGTGGAGGCCGACTCGCCCGGAGAGGAACTACTTCCCAAGTAAAATCGTGACGTTTAAATCCGTAAAAAAGTATAAAAATAAAAGTTAAAATATTTTCGCGTAACATATATGAGGTCGATAGCTTTCGTATTATATAGTTTTCGTTCTTCCCGCCAGGTGAGGTATTGGGGCGAGTGTGAGGGGATGTTGAGTCCAACTCGCCCGGAGCGGGAACTAATTCCCAAGTAAAATCGTGACGTTTAAATCCGTAAAAAAGTATAAAAATAAAAGTTAAAATATTTTCGCGTAACATATATGAGGTCGATGGCTTTCGTATTATATAGTTTTCGTTCTTCCTGCCAGGTGAGGTATTGGGGCGAGTGTGAGGGGATGTGGAGGCCGACTCGCCCGGAGCGGGAAATAATTCCCAAGTAAAATCGTGACTTTTAACTCCGTAAAAAAGTATAAAAATAAAAGTTAAAATATTTTCGCGTAACATATATGAGGTCGATGGGTTTCGTATTATATAGTTTTCGTTCTTCCCGCCAGGTGAGGTATTGGGGCGAGTGTGAGGGGATGTGGGGGCCGACTCGCCCGGAGCGGGAACTAATTCCCAAGTAAAATCGTGACGTTTAAATCCGTAAAAAAATATAAAAATAAAAGTTAAAATATTTTCGCGTAACATATATGAGGTCGATGGCTTTCGTATTATATGGTTTTCGTTCTTCCCGCCAGGTGAGGTATTGGGGCGAGTGTGAGAGGATGTGGCGGCCGACTCGCCCGGAGCGGGAACTAATTCCCAAGTAAGATCGTGACGTTTAAATCCGTAAAAAAGTAAAAAAGAATAAAAGGTAAAATATTATCGCCTAACATATATGTGGGACGATGACTTTTGTTTTACATACTCTTCTTACTTCCCGGCAGCTGTGGAATGGGGGGAGTGTGAGGAGATATGGAGGCCGACTCGCTCGAAGCGGGAACTAATTCCCAAGTAAAATCGTGACGTTTAAATCCGTAAAAAAGTATAAAAATAAAAGTTAAAATATTTTCGCGTAACATATATGAGGTCGATGGCTTTCGTATTATATAGTTTTCGCTCTTCCCGCCAGGTGAGGTATTGGGGCGAGTGTGAGGGGATGTGGAGGCCGACTCGCCCGGAGAGGGAACTAATTCCCAAGTAAAATCGTGAGGTTTAAATCCGTAAAAAAGTATAAAAATAAAAATTAAAATATTTTCGCGTAACATATATGAGGTCGATGGCTTTCGTATTATATAGTTTTCGTTCTTCCCGCCAGGTGAGGTATTGGGGCGAATGTGAGGGGACGTGGAGGCCGAGTCGCCCGGAGCGGGAACTAATTCCCAAGTAAAATCGTGACGTTTTAATCCGTAAAAAACTATAAAAATAAAAGTTAAAATATTTTCGCGTAACATATATGAGGTCGATGGCTTTCGTATTATATAGTTTTCGTTCTTCCCGCCAGGTGAGGTATTGGGGCGAGTGTGAGGGGATGTGGAGGCCTACTCGCCCGGGGAGGAACTAATTCCCAAGTAAAATCGTGACGTTCAAATCCGTAAAAAAGTATAAAAATAAAAGTTAAAATATTCTCGCGTAACATATATGAGGTCGATAGCTTTCGTATTATATAGTTTTCGTTCTTCCCGAGAGGTGAGGTATTGGGGCGAGTGTGAGGGGATGTGGAGGCCGACTCGCCCGGAGCGGGAACTAATTCCCAAGTAAAATCGTGACGTTTAAATCCGTAAAAAAGTATAAAAATAAAAGTTAAAATATTTTCGCGTAACATACATGAGGTCGATGGCTTTCGTATTATATAGTTTTCGTTCTTCCCGCCAGGTGAGGTATTGGGGCGAGTGTGAGGGGATGTGGAGGCCGACTCGCCCGGAGCGGGAACTAATTCCCAAGTAAAATCGTGACTTTTAACTCCGTAAAAAAGTATAAAAATAAAAGTTAAAATATTTTCGCGTAACATATATGAGGTCGATGGGTTTCGTATTATATAGTTTACGTTCTTCCCGCCAGGTGAGGTATTGGGGCGAGTGTGAGGGGATGTGGGGGCCGAGTCGCCCGGAGCGGGAACTAATTCCCAAGTAAAATCGTGACGTTTAAATCCGTAAAAAAATATAAAAATAAAAGTTAAAATATTTTCGCGTAACATATATGAGGTCGATGGCTTTCGTATTATATGGTTTTCGTTCTTCCCGCCAGGTGAGGTATTGGGGCGAGTGTGAGGGGATGTGGCGGCCGACTCGCCCGGAGCGGGAACTAATTCCCAAGTAAAATCGTGAGGTTTTAATCCGTAAAAAACTATAAAAATAAAAGTTAAAATATTTTCGCGTAACATATATGAGGTCGATGGCTTTCGTATTATATAGTTTTCGTTCTGCCCGCCAGGTGAGGTATTGGGGCGAGTGTGAGGGGATGTGGAGGCCGACTCGCCCGGGGAGGAACTAATTCCCAAGTAAAATCGTGACGTTTAAATCCGTAAAAAAGTATAAAAATAAAAGTTAAAATATTTTCGCGTAACATATATGAGGTCGATAGCTTTCGTATTATATAGTTTTCGTTCTTCCCGCCAGGTGAGGTATTGGGGCGAGTGTGAGGGGATGTTGAGTCCAACTCGCCCGGAGCGGGAACTAATTCCCAAGTAAAATCGTGACGTTTAAATCCGTAAAAAAGTATAAAAATAAAAGTTAAAATATTTTCACGTAACATCAATGAGGTCGATGGCTTTCGTATTATATAGTTTTCGTTCTTCCTGCCAGGTGAGGTATTGGGGCGAGTGTGAGGGGATGTGGAGGCCGACTCGCCCGGAGCGGGAAATAATTCCCAAGTAAAATCGTGACTTTCAACTCCGTAAAAAAGTATAAAAATAAAAGTTAAAATATTTTCGCGTAACATATATGAGGTCGATGGGTTTCGTATTATATAGTTTTCGTTCTTCCCGCCAGGTGAGGTATTGGGGCGAGTGTGAGGGGATGTGGGGGCCGACTCGCCCGGAGCGGGAACTAATTCCCAAGTAAAATCGTGACGTTTAAATCCGTAAAAAAATATAAAAATAAAAGTTAAAATATTTTCGCGTAACATATATGAGGTCGATGGCTTTCGTATTATATGGTTTTCGTTCTTCCCGCCAGGTGAGGTATTGGGGCGAGTGCGAGAGGATGTGGCGGCCGACTCGCCCGGAGCGGGAACTAATTCCCAAGTAAGATCGTGACGTTTAAATCCGTAAAAAAGTAAAAAAGAATAAAAGGTAAAATATTATCGCCTAGCATATATGTGGGACGATGACTTTTGTTTTATATACTCTTCTTACTTCCCGGCAGCTGTGGAATGGGGGGAGTGTGAGGAGATATGGAGGCCGACTCGCTCGGAGCGGGAACTAATTCCCAAGTAAAATCGTGACGTTTAAATCCGTAAAAAAGTATAAAAATAAAAGTTAAAATATTTTCGCGTAACATATATGAGGTCGATGGCTTTCGTATTATATAGTTTTCGTTCTTCCCGCCAGGTGAGGTATTGGGGCGAGTGTGAGGGGATGTGGAGGCCGACTCGCCCGGAGCGGGAACTAATTCCCAAGTAAAATCGTGAGGTTTAAATCCGTAAAAAAGTATAAAAATAAAAATTAAAATATTTTCGCGTAACATATATGAGGTCGATGGCTTTCGTATTATATAGTTTTCGTTCTTCCCGCCAGGTGAGGTATTGGGGCGAGTGTGAGGGGACGTGGAGGCCGAGTCGCCCGGAGCGGGAACTAATTCCCAAGTAAAATCGTGACGTTTTAATCCGTAAAAAACTATAAAAATAAAAGTTAAAATATTTTCGCGTAACATATATGAGGTCGATGGCTTTCGTATTATATAGTTTTCGTTCTGCCCGCCAGGTGAGGTATTGGGGCGAGTGTGAGGGGATGTGGAGGCCTACTCGCCCGGGGAGGAACTAATTCCCAAGTAAAATCGTGACGTTTAAATCCGTAAAAAAGTATAAAAATAAAAGTTAAAATATTCTCGCGTAACATATATGAGGTCGATAGCTTTCGTATTATATAGTTTTCGTTCTTCCCGAGAGGTGAGGTATTGGGGCGAGTGTGAGGGGATGTGGAGGCCGACTCGCCCGGAGCGGGAACTAATTCCCAAGTAAAATCGTGACGTTTAAATCCGTAAAAAAGTATAAAAATAAAAGTTAAAATATTTTCGCGTAACATACATGAGGTAGATGGCTTTCGTATTATATAGTTTTCGTTCTTCCCGCCAGGTGAGGTATTGGGGCGAGTGTGAGGGGATGTGGAGGCCGACTCGCCCGGAGCGGGAACTAATTCCCAAGTAAAATCGTGACTTTTAACTCCGTAAAAAAGTATAAAAATAAAAGTTAAAATATTTTCGCGTAACATATATGAGGTCGATGGGTTTCGTATTATATAGTTTACGTTCTTCCCGCCAGGTGAGGTATTGGGGCGAGTGTAAGGGGATGTGGGGGCCGAGTCGCCCGGAGCGGGAACTAATTCCCAAGTAAAATCGTGACGTTTAAATCCGTAAAAAAATATAAAAATAAAAGTTAAAATATTTTCGCGTAACATATATGAGGTCGATGGCTTTCGTATTATATGGTTTTCGTTCTTCCCGCCAGGTGAGGTATTGGGGCGAGTGTGAGGGGATGTGGCGGCCGACTCGCCCGGAGCGGGAACTAATTCCCAAGTAAAATCGTGAGGTTTAAATCCGTAAAAAAGTATAAAAATAAAAATTAAAATATTTTCGCGTAACATATATGAGGTCGATGGCTTTCGTATTATATAGTTTTCGTTCTTCCCGCCAGGTGAGGTATTGGGGCGAGTGTGAGGGGATGTGGAGGCCGAGTCGCCCGGAGCGGGAACTAATTCCCAAGTAAAATCGTGACGTTTTAATCCGTAAAAAACTATAAAAATAAAAGTTAAAATATTTTCGCGTAACATATATGAGGTCGATGGCTTTCGTATTATATAGTTTTCGTTCTGCCCGCCAGGTGAGGTATTGGGGCGAGTGTGAGGGGATGTGGAGGCCGACTCGCCCGGGGAGGAACTAATTCCCAAGTAAAATCGTGACGTTTAAATCCGTAAAAAAGTATAAAAATAAAAGTTAAAATATTTTCGCGTAACATATATGAGGTCGATAGCTTTCGTATTATATAGTTTTCGTTCTTCCCGCCAGGTGAGGTATTGGGGCGAGTGTGAGGGGATGTTGAGTCCAACTCGCCCGGAGCGGGAACTAATTCCCAAGTAAAATCGTGACGTTTAAATCCGTAAAAAAGTATAAAAATAAAAGTTAAAATATTTTCGCGTAACATATATGAGGTCGATGGCTTTCGTATTATATAGTTTTCGTTCTTCCTGCCAGGTGAGGTATTGGGGCGAGTGTGAGGGGATGTGGAGGCCGACTCGCCCGGAGCGGGAAATAATTTCCAAGTAAAATCGTGACTTTCAACTCCGTAAAAAAGTATAAAAATAAAAGTTAAAATATTTTCGCGTAACATATATGAAGTCGATGGGTTTCGTATTATATAGTTTTCGTTCTTCCCGCCAGGTGAGGTATTGGGGCGAGTGTGAGGGGATGTGGGGGCCGACTCGCCCGGAGCGGGAACTAATTCCCAAGTAAAATCGTGACGTTTAAATCCGTAAAAAAATATAAAAATAAAAGTTAAAATATTTTCGCGTAACATATATGAGGTCGATGGCTTTCGTATTATATGGTTTTCGTTCTTCCCGCCAGGTGAGGTATTGGGGCGAGTGTGAGAGGATGTGGCGGCCGACTCGCCCGGAGCGGGAACTAATTCCCAAGTAAGATCGTGACGTTTAAATCCGTAAAAAAGTAAAAAAGAATAAAAGGTAAAATATTATCGCCTAACATATATGTGGGACGATGACTTTTGTTTTTTATACTCTTCTTACTTCCCGGCAGCTGTGGAATGGGGGGAGTGTGAGGAGATATGGAGGCCGACTCGCTCGGAGCGGGAACTAATTCCCAAGTAAAATCGTGACGTTTAAATCCGTAAAAAAGTATAAAAATAAAAGTTAAAATATTTTCGCGTAACATATATGGGGTCGATGGCTTTCGTATTATATAGTTTTCGTTCTTCCCGCCAGGTGAGGTATTGGGGCGAGTGTGAGGGGATGTGGAGGCCGACTCGCCCGGAGCGGGAACTAATTCCCAAGTAAAATCGTGAGGTTTAAATCCGTAAAAAAGTATAAAAATAAAAATTAAAATATTTTCGCGTAACATATATGAGGTCGATGGCTTTCGTATTATATAGTTTTCGTTCTTCCCGCCAGGTGAGGTATTGGGGCGAGTGTGAGGGGACGTGGAGGCCGAGTCGCCCGGAGCGGGAACTAATTCCCAAGTAAAATCGTGACGTTTTAATCCGTAAAAAACTATAAAAATAAAAGTTAAAATATTTTCGCGTAACATATATGAGGTCGATGGCTTTCGTATTATATAGTTTTCGTTCTTCCCGCCAGGTGAGGTATTGGGGCGAGTGTGAGGGGATGTGGAGGCCGACTCGCCCGGAGCGGGAACTAATTCCCAAGTAAAATCGTGACTTTTAACTCCGTAAAAAAGTATAAAAATAAAAGTTAAAATATTTTCGCGTAACATATATGAGGTCGATGGGTTTCGTACTATATAGTTTACGTTCTTCCCGCCAGGTGAGGTATTGGGGCGAGTGTAAGGGGATGTGGGGGCCGAGTCGCCCGGAGCGGGAACTAATTCCCAAGTAAAATCGTGACGTTTAAATCCGTAAAAAAATATAAAAATAAAAGTTAAAATATTTTCGCGTAACATATATGAGGTCGATGGCTTTCGTATTATATGGTTTTCGTTCTTCCCGCCAGGTGAGGTATTGGGGCGAGTGTGAGGGGATGTGGCGGCCGACTCGCCCGGAGCGGGAACTAATTCCCAAGTAAAATCGTGAGGTTTAAATCCGTAAAAAAGTATAAAAATAAAAATTAAAATATTTTCGCGTAACATATATGAGGTCGATGGCTTTCGTATTATATAGTTTTCGTTCTTCCCGCCAGGTGAGGTATTGGGGCGAGTGTGAGGGGATGTGGAGGCCGAGTCGCCCGGAGCGGGAACTAATTCCCAAGTAAAATCGTGACGTTTTAATCCGTAAAAAACTATAAAAATAAAAGTTAAAATATTTTCGCGTAACATATATGAGGTCGATGGCTTTCGTATTATATAGTTTTCGTTCTGCCCGCCAGGTGATGTATTGGGGCGAGTGTGAGGGGATGTGGAGGCCGATTCGCCCGGGGAGGAACTAATTCCCAAGTAAAATCGTGACGTTTAAATCCGTAAAAAAGTATAAAAATAAAAGTTAAAATATTTTCGCGTAACATATATGAGGTCGATAGCTTTCGTATTATATAGTTTTCGTTCTTCCCGCCAGGTGAGGTATTGGGGCGAGTGTGAGGGGATGTTGAGTCCAACTCGCCCGGAGCGGGAACTAATTCCCAAGTAAAATCGTGACGTTTAAATCCGTAAAAAAGTATAAAAATAAAAGTTAAAATATTTTCGCGTAACATATATGAGGTCGATGGCTTTCGTATTATATAGTTTTCGTTCTTCCTGCCAGGTGAGGTATGGGGGCGAGTGTGAGGGGATGTGGAGGCCGACTCGCCCGGAGCGGGAAATAATTTCCAAGTAAAATCGTGACTTTCAACTCCGTAAAAAAGTATAAAAATAAAAGTTAAAATATTTTCGCGTAACATATATGAGGTCGTTGGGTTTCGTATTATATAGTTTTCGTTCTTCCCGCCAGGTGAGGTATTGGGGCGAGTGTGAGGGGATGTGGGGGCCGACTCGCCCGGAGCGGGAACTAATTCCCAAGTAAAATCGTGACGTTTAAATCCGTAAAAAAATATAAAAATAAAAGTTAAAATATTTTCGCGTAACATATATGAGGTCGATGGCTTTCGTATTATATGGTTTTCGTTCTTCCCGCCAGGTGAGGTATTGGGGCGAGTGTGAGGGGATGTGGAGGCCGAGTCGCCCGGAGCGGGAACTAATTCCCAAGTAAAATCGTGACGTTTTAATGCGTAAAAAACTATAAAAATAAAAGTTAAAATATTTTCGCGTAACATATATGAGGTCGATGGCTTTCGTATTATATAGTTTTCGTTCTGCCCGCCAGGTGATGTATTGGGGCGAGTGTGAGGGGATGTGGAGGCCGATTCGCCCGGGGAGGAACTAATTCCCAAGTAAAATCGTGACTTTCAACTCCGTAAAAAAGTATAAAAATAAAAGTTAAAATATTTTCGCGTAACATATATGAGGTCGTTGGGTTTCGTATTATATAGTTTTCGTTCTTCCCGCCAGGTGAGGTATTGGGGCGAGTGTGAGAGGATGTGGCGGCCGACTCGACCGGAGCGGGAACTAATTCCCAAGTAAGATCGTGACGTTTAAATCCGTAAAAAAGTAAAAAAGAATAAAAGGTAAAATATTATCGCCTAACATATATGTGGGACGATGACTTTTGTTTTTTATACTCTTCTTACTTCCCGGCAGCTGTGGAATGGGGGGAGTGTGAGGAGATATGGAGGCCGACTCGCTCGGAGCGGGAACTAATTCCCAAGTAAAATCGTGACGTTTAAATCCGTAAAAAAGTATAAAAATAAAAGTTAAAATATTTTCGCGTAACATATATGGGGTCGATGGCTTTCGTATTATATAGTTTTCGTTCTTCCCGCCAGGTGAGGTATTGGGGCGAGTGTGAGGGGATGTGGAGGCCGAGTCGCCCGGAGCGGGAACTAATTCCCAAGTAAAATCGTGACGTTTTAATGCGTAAAAAACTATAAAAATAAAAGTTAAAATATTTTCGCGTAACATATATGAGGTCGATGGCTTTCGTATTATATAGTTTTCGTTCTGCCCGCCAGGTGATGTATTGGGGCGAGTGTGAGGGGATGTGGAGGCCGATTCGCCCGGGGAGGAACTAATTCCCAAGTAAAATCGTGACGTTTAAATCCGTAAAAAAGTATAAAAATAAAAGTTAAAATATTTTCGCGTAACATATATGAGGTCGATAGCTTTCGTATTATATAGTTTTCGTTCTTCCCGCCAGGTGAGGTATTGGGGCGAGTGTGAGGGGATGTTGAGTCCAACTCGCCCGGAGCGGGAACTAATTCCCAAGTAAAATCGTGACGTTTAAATCCGTAAAAAAGTATAAAAATAAAAGTTAAAATATTTTCGCGTAACATATATGAGGTCGATGGCTTTCGTATTATATAGTTTTCGTTCTTCCTGCCAGGTGAGGTATTGGGGCGAGTGTGAGGGGATGTGGAGGCCGACTCGCCCGGAGCGGGAAATAATTTCCAAGTAAAATCGTGACTTTCAACTCCGTAAAAAAGTATAAAAATAAAAGTTAAAATATTTTCGCGTAACATATATGAAGTCGATGGGTTTCGTATTATATAGTTTTCGTTCTTCCCGCCAGGTGAGGTATTGGGGCGAGTGTGAGGGGATGTGGGGGCCGACTCGCCCGGAGCGGGAACTAATTCCCAAGTAAAATCGTGACGTTTAAATCCGTAAAAAAATATAAAAATAAAAGTTAAAATATTTTCGCGTAACATATATGAGGTCGATGGCTTTCGTATTATATGGTTTTCGTTCTTCCCGCCAGGTGAGGTATTGGGGCGAGTGTGAGAGGATGTGGCGGCCGACTCGCCCGGAGCGGGAACTAATTCCCAAGTAAGATCGTGACGTTTAAATCCGTAAAAAAGTAAAAAAGAATAAAAGGTAAAATATTATCGCCTAACATATATGTGGGACGATGACTTTTGTTTTTTATACTCTTCTCACTTCCCGGCAGCTGTGGAATGGGGGGAGTGTGAGGAGATATGGAGGCCGACTCGCTCGGAGCGGGAACTAATTCCCAAGTAAAATCGTGACGTTTAAATCCGTAAAAAAGTATAAAAATAAAAGTTGAAATATTTTCGCGTAACATATATGGGGTCGATGGCTTTCGTATTATATAGTTTTCGTTCTTCCCGCCAGGTGAGGTATTGGGGCGAGTGTGAGGGGATGTGGAGGCCGACTCGCCCGGAGCGGGAACTAATTCCCAAGTAAAATCGTGAGGTTTAAATCCGTAAAAAAGTATAAAAATAAAAATTAAAATATTTTCGCGTAACATATATGAGGTCGATGGCTTTCGTATTATATAGTTTTCGTTCTTCCCGCCAGGTGAGGTATTGGGGCGAGTGTGAGGGGACGTGGAGGCCGAGTCGCCCGGAGCGGGAACTAATTCCCAAGTAAAATCGTGACGTTTTAATCCGTAAAAAACTATAAAAATAAAAGTTAAAATATTTTCGCGTAACATATATGAGGTCGATGGCTTTCGTATTATATAGTTTTCGTTCTGCCCGCCAGGTGAGGTATTGGGGCGAGTGTGAGGGGATGTGGAGGCCTACTCGCCCGGGGAGGAACTAATTCCCAAGTAAAATCGTGACGTTTAAATCCGTAAAAAAGTATAAAAATAAAAGTTAAAATATTCTCGCGTAACATATATGAGGTCGATAGCTTTCGTATTATATAGTTTACGTTCTTCCCGAGAGGTGAGGTCTTGGGGCGAGTGTGAGGGGATGTGGAGGCCGACTCGCCCGGAGCGGGAACTAATTCCCAAGTAAAATCGTGACGTTTAAATCCGTAAAAAAGTATAAAAATAAAAGTTAAAATATTTTCGCGTAACATACATGAGGTCGATGGCTTTCGTATTATATAGTTTTCGTTCTTCCCGCCAGGTGAGGTATTGGGGCGAGTGTGAGGGGATGTGGAGGCCGACTCGCCCGGAGCGGGAACTAATTCCCAAGTAAAATCGTGACTTTTAACTCCGTAAAAAAGTATAAAAATAAAAGTTAAAATATTTTCGCGTAACATATATGAGGACGATGGGTTTCGTATTATATAGTTTACGTTCTTCCCGCCAGGTGAGGTATTGGGGCGAGTGTGAGGGGATGTGGGGGCCGACTCGCCCGGAGCGGGAACTAATTCCCAAGTAAAATCGTGACGTTTAAATCCGTAAAAAAATATAAAAATAAAAGTTAAAATATTTTCGCGTAACATATATGAGGTCGATGGCTTTCGTATTATATGGTTTTCGTTCTTCCCGCCAGGTGAGGTATTGGGGCGAGTGTGAGGGGATGTGGCGGCCGACTCGCCCGGAGCGGGAACTAATTCCCAAGTAAAATCGTGAGGTTTAAATCCGTAAAAAAGTATAAAAATAAAAATTAAAATATTTTCGCGTAACATATATGAGGTCGATGGCTTTCGTATTATATAGTTTTCGTTCTTCCCGCCAGGTGAGGTATTGGGGCGAGTGTGAGGGGATGTGGAGGCCGAGTCGCCCGGAGCGGGAACTAATTCCCAAGTAAAATCGTGACGTTTTAATCCGTAAAAAACTATAAAAATAAAAGTTAAAATATTTTCGCGTAACATATATGAGGTCGATGGCTTTCGTATTATATAGTTTTCGTTCTGCCCGCCAGGTGAGGTATTGGGGCGAGTGTGAGGGGATGTGGAGGCCGACTCGCCCGGGGAGGAACTAATTCCCAAGTAAAATCGTGACGTTTAAATCCGTAAAAAAGTATAAAAATAAAAGTTAAAATATTTTCGCGTAACATATATGAGGTCGATAGCTTTCGTATTATATAGTTTTCGTTCTTCCCGCCAGGTGAGGTATTGGGGCGAGTGTGAGGGGATGTTGAGTCCAACTCGCCCGGAGCGGGAACTAATTCCCAAGTAAAATCGTGACGTTTAAATCCGTAAAAAAGTATAAAAATAAAAGTTAAAATATTTTCGCGTAACATATATGAGGTCGATGGCTTTCGTATTATAGAGTTTTCGTTCTTCCTGCCAGGTGAGGTGTTGGGGCGAGTGTGAGGGGATGTGGAGGCCGACTCGCCCGGAGCGGGAAATAATTCCCAAGTAAAATCGTGACTTTCAACTCCGTAAAAAAGTATAAAAATAAAAGTTAAAATATTTTCGCGTAACATATATGAGGTCGATGGGTTTCGTATTATATAGTTTTCGTTCTTCCCGCCAGGTGAGGTATTGGGGCGAGTGTGAGGGGATGTGGGGGCCGACTCGCCCGGAGCGGGAACTAATTCCCAAGTAAAATCGTGACGTTTAAATCCGTAAAAAAATATAAAAATAAAAGTTAAAATATTTTCGCGTAACATATATGAGGTCGATGGCTTTCGTATTATATGGTTTTCGTTCTTCCCGCCAGGTGAGGTATTGGGGCGAGTGTGAGAGGATGTGGCGGCCGACTCGCCCGGAGCGGGAACTAATTCCCAAGTAAGATCGTGACGTTTAAATCCGTAAAAAAGTAAAAAAGAATAAAAGGTAAAATATTATCGCCTAACATATATGTGGGACGATGACTTCTTTTTATATACTCTTCTTACTTCCCGGCAGCTGTGGAATGGGGGGAGTGTGAGGAGATATGGAGGCCGACTCGCTCGGAGCGGGAAGTAATTCCCAAGTAAAATCGTGACGTTTAAATCCGTAAAAAAGTATAAAAATAAAAGTTAAAATATTTTCGCGTAACATATATGAGGTCGATGGCTTTCGTATTATATAGTTTTCGTTCTTCCCGCCAGGTGAGGTATTGGGGCGAGTGTGAGGGGATGTGGAGGCCGACTCGCCCGGAGCGGGAACTAATTCCCAAGTAAAATCGTGAGGTTTAAATCCGTAAAAAAGTATAAAAATAAAAATTAAAATATTTTCGCGTAACATATATGAGGTCGATGGCTTTCGTATTATATAGTTTTCGTTCTTCCCGCCAGGTGAGGTATTGTTGCGAGTGTGAGGGGATGTGGAGGCCGAGTCGCCCGGAGCGGGAACTAATTCAAAACTAAAATCGTGAGGTTTTAATCCGTAAAAAACTATAAAAATAAAAGTTAAAATATTTTCGCGTAACATATATGAGGTCGATGGCTTTCGTATTATATAGTTTTCGTTCTGCCCGCCAGGTGAGGTATTGGGGCGAGTGTGAGGGGATGTGGAGGCCTACTCGCCCGGGGAGGAACTAATTCCCAAGTAAAATCGTGACGTTTAAATCCGTAAAAAAGTATAAAAATAAAAGTTAAAATATTCTCGCGTAACATATATGAGGTCGATAGCTTTCGTATTATATAGTTTTCGTTCTTCCCGAGAGGTGAGGTATTGGGGCGAGTGTGAGGGGATGTGGAGGCCGACTCGCCCGGAGCGGGAACTAATTCCCAAGTAAAATCGTGACGTTCAAATCCGTAAAAAAGTATAAAAATAAAAGTTAAAATATTTTCGCGTAACATACATGAGGTCGATGGCTTTCGTATTATATAGTTTTCGTTCTTCCCGCCAGGTGAGGTATTGGGGCGAGTGTGAGGGGATGTGGAGGCCGACTCGCCCGGAGCGGGAACTAATTCCCAAGTAAAATCGTGACTTTTAACTCCGTAAAAAAGTATAAAAATAAAAGTTAAAATATTTTCGCGTAACATATATGAGGTCGATGGGTTTCGTATTATATAGTTTACGTTCTTCCCGCCAGGTGAGGTATTGGGGCGAGTGTGAGGGGATGTGGGGGCCGACTCGCCCGGAGCGGGAACTAATTCCCAAGTAAAATCGTGACGTTTAAATCCGTAAAAAAATATAAAAATAAAAGTTAAAATATTTTCGCGTAACATATATGACGTCGATGGCTTTCGTATTATATGGTTTTCGTTCTTCCCGCCAGGTGAGGTATTGGGAAGAGTGTGAGGGGATGTGGCGGCCGACTCGCCCGGAGCGGGAACTAATTCCCAAGTAAAATCGTGACGTTTAAATCCGTTAAAAAGTAAAAAAGAATAAAAGGTAAAATATTATCGCCTAACATATATGTGGGACGATGACTTTTGTTTTATATACTCTTCTTACTTCCCGGCAGGTGTGGAATGGGGGGAGTGTGAGGGGATATGGAGGCCGACTCGCCCGGAGCGGGAAGTAATTCCCAAGTAAAATCGTGACGTTTAAATCCGTAAAAAAGTATAAAAATAAAAGTTAAAATATTTTCGCGTAACATATATGAGGTCGATGGCTTTCGTATTATATAGTTTTCTTTCTTCCCGCCAGGTGAGGTATTGGGGCGAGTGTGAGGGGATGTGGAGGCCGACTCGCCCGGAGCGGGAACTAATTCCCAAGTAAAATCGTGACTTTTAACTCCGTAAAAAAGTATAAAAATAAAAGTTAAAATATTTTCGCGTAACATATATGAGGTCGTTGGGTTTCGTATTATATAGTTTTCGTTCTTCCCGCCAGGTGAGGTATTGGGGCTAGTGTGAGGGGATGTGGAGGCCGACTCGCCCGGAGCGGGAACTAATTCCCAAGTAAAATCGTGACGTTTTAATCCGTAAAAAAATATAAAAATAAAAGTTAAAATATTTTCGCGTAACATATATGAGGTCGATGGCTTTCGTATTATATAGTTTTCGTTCTGCCCGCCAGGTGAGGTATTGGGGCGAGTGTGAGGGGATGTGGAGGCCTACTCGCCCGGGGAGGAACTAATTCCCAAGTAAAATCGTGACGTTTAAATCCGTAAAAAAGTATAAAAATAAAAGTTAAAATATTCTCGCGTAACATATATGAGGTCGATAGCTTTCGTATTATATAGTTTTCGTTCTTCCCGAGAGGTGAGGTATTGGGGCGAGTGTGAGGGGATGTGGAGGCCGACTCGCCCGGAGCGGGAACTAATTCCCAAGTAAAATCGTGACGTTTAAATCCGTAAAAAAGTATAAAAATAAAAGTTAAAATATTTTCGCGTAACATACATGAGGTCGATGGCTTTCGTATTATATAGTTTTCGTTCTTCCCGCCAGGTGAGGTATTGGGGCGAGTGTGAGGGGATGTGGAGGCCGACTCGCCCGGAGCGGGAACTAATTCCCAAGTAAAATCCTGACTTTTAACTCCGTAAAAAAGTATAAAAATAAAAGTTAAAATATTTTCGCGTAACATATATGAGGTCGATGGGTTTCGTATTATTTAGTTTACGTTCTTCCCGCCAGGTGAGGTATTGGGGCGAGTGTGAGGGGATGTGGGGGCCGACTCGCCCGGAGCGGGAACTAATTCCCAAGTAAAATCGTGACGTTTAAATCCGTAAAAAAATATAAAAATAAAAGTTAAAATATTTTCCGTAACATATATGAGGTCGATGGCTTTCGTATTATATGGTTTTCGTTCTTCCCGCCAGGTGAGGTATTGGGGCGAGTGTGAGGGGATGTGGCGGCCGACTCGCCCGGAGCGGGAACTAATTCCCAAGTAAAATCGTGAGATTTAAATCCGTAAAAAAGTATAAAAATAAAAATTAAAATATTTTCGCGTAACATATATGAGGTCGATGGCTTTCGTATTATATAGTTTTCGTTCTTCCCGCCAGGTGAGGTATTGGGGCGAGTGTGAGGGGATGTGGAGGCCGAGTCGCACGGAGCGGGAACTAATTCCCAAGTAAAATCGTGACGTTTTAATCCGTAAAAAACTATAAAAATAAAAGTTAAAATATTTTCGCGTAACATATATGAGGTCGATGGCTTTCGTATTATATAGTTTTCGTTCTGCCCGCCAGGTGAGGTATTGGGGCGAGTGTGAGGGGATGTGGAGGCCGACTCGCCCGGGGAGGAACTAATTCCCAAGTAAAATCGTGACGTTTAAATCCGTAAAAAAGTATAAAAATAAAAGTTAAAATATTTTCGCGTAACATATATGAGGTCGATAGCTTTCGTATTATATAGTTTTCGTTCTTCCCGCCAGGTGAGGTATTGGGGCGAGTGTGAGGGGATGTTGAGTCCAACTCGCCCGGAGCGGGAACTTATTCCCAAGTAAAATCGTGACGTTTAAATCCGTAAAAAAGTATAAAAATAAAAGTTAAAATATTTTCGCGTAACATATATGAGGTCGATGGCTTTCGTATTATATAGTTTTCGTTCTTCCTGCCAGGTGAGGTATTGGGGCGAGTGTGAGGGGATGTGGAGGCCGACTCGCCCGGAGCGGGAAATAATTCCCAAGTAAAATCGTGACTTTCAACTCCGTAAAAAAGTATAAAAATAAAAGTTAAAATATTTTCGCGTAACATATATGAGGTCGATGGGTTTCGTATTATATAGTTTTCGTTCTTCCCGCCAGGTGAGGTATTGGGGCGAGTGTGAGGGGATGTGGGGGCCGACTCGCCCGGAGCGGGAACTAATCCCAAGTAAAATCGTGACGTTTAAATCCGTAAAAAAGTATAAAAATAAAAGTTAAAATATTTTCGCGTAACATATATGAGGTCGATGGCTTTCGTATTATATGGTTTTCGTTCTTCCCGCCAGGTGAGGTATTGGGAAGAGTGTGAGGGGATGTGGCGGCCGACTCGCCCGGAGCGGGAACTAATTCCCAAGTAAAATCGTGACGTTTAAATCCGTTAAAAAGTAAAAAAGAATAAAAGGTAAAATATTATCGCTTAACATATATGTGGGACGGTGACTTTTGTTTTATATACTCTTCTTACTTCCCGGCAGGTGTGGAATGGGGGGAGTGTGAGGGGATATGGAGGCCGACTCGCCCGGAGCGGGAAGTAATTCCCAAGTAAAATCGTGACGTTTAAATCCGTAAAAAAGTATAAAAATAAAAGTTAAAATATTTTCGCGTAACATATATGAGGTCGATGGCTTTCGTATTATATAGTTTTCTTTCTTCCCGCCAGGTGAGGTATTGGGGCGAGTGTGAGGGGATGTGGAGGCCGACTCGCCCGGAGCGGGAACTAATTCCCAAGTAAAATCGTGACTTTTAACTCCGTAAAAAAGTATAAAAATAAAAGTTAAAATATTTTCGCGTAACATATATGAGGTCGTTGGGTTTCGTATTATATAGTTTTCGTTCTTCCCGCCAGGTGAGGTATTGGGGCTAGTGTGAGGGGATGTGGAGGCCGACTCGCCCGGAGCGGGAACTAATTCCCAAGTAAAATCGTGACGTTTTAATCCGTAAAAAAATATAAAAATAAAAGTTAAAATATTTTCGCGTAACATATATGAGGTCGATGGCTTTCGTATTATATAGTTTTCGTTCTGCCCGCCAGGTGAGGTATTGGGGCGAGTGTGAGGGGATGTGGAGGCCTACTCGCCTGGGGAGGAACTAATTCCCAAGTAAAATCGTGACGTTTAAATCCGTAAAAAAGTATAAAAATAAAAGTTAAAATATTCTCGCGTAACATATATGAGGTCGATAGCTTTCGTATTATATATTTTTCGTTCTTCCCGCCAGGTGAGGTATTGGGGCGAGTGTGAGGGGATGTTGAGTCCAACTCGCCCGGAGCGGGAACTAATTCCCAAGTAAAATCGTGACGTTTAAATCCGTAAAAAAGTATAAAAATAAAAGTTAAAATATTTTCGCGTAACATATATGAGGTCGATGGCTTTCGTATTATATAGTTTTCGTTCTTCCTGCCAGGTGAGGTATTGGGGCGAGTGTGAGGGGATGTGGAGGCCGACTCGCCCGGAGCGGGAAATAATTCCCAAGTAAAATCGTGACTTTCAACTCCGTAAAAAAGTATAAAAATAAAAGTTAAAATATTTTCGCGTAACATATATGAGGTCGATGGGTTTCGTATTATATAGTTTTCGTTCTTCCCGCCAGGTGAGGTATTGGGGCGAGTGTGAGGGGATGTGGGGGCCGACTCGCCCGGAGCGGGAACTAATTCCCAAGTAAAATCGTGACGTTTAAATCCGTAAAAAAATATAAAAATAAAAGTTAAAATATTTTCGCGTAACATATATGAGGTCGATGGCTTTCGTATTATATGGTTTTCGTTCTTCCCGCCAGGTGAGGTATTGGGGCGAGTGTGAGGGGATGTGGCGGCCGACTCGCCCGGAGCGGGAACTAATTCCCAAGTAAAATCGTGACGTTTAAATCCGTTAAAAAGTAAAAAAGAATAAAAGGTAAAATATTATCGCCTAACATATATGTGGGACGATGACTTTTGTTTTATATACTCTTCTTACTTCCCGGCAGGTGTGGAATGGGGGGAGTGTGAGGGGATATGGAGGCCGACTCGCCCGGAGCGGGAAGTAGTTCCCAAGTAAAATCGTGACGTTTAAATCCGTAAAAAAGTATAAAAATAAAAGTTAAAATATTTTCGCGTAACATATATGAGGTCGATGGCTTTCGTATTATATAGTTTTCTTTCTTCCCGCCAGGTGAGGTATTGGGGCGAGTGTGAGGGGATGTGGAGGCCGACTCGCCCGGAGCGGGAACTAATTCCCAAGTAAAATCGTGACTTTTAACTCCGTAAAAAAGTATAAAAATAAAAGTTAAAATATTTTCGCGTAACATATATGAGGTCGTTGGGTTTCGTATTATATAGTTTTCGTTCTTCCCGCCAGGTGAGGTATTGGGGCTAGTGTGAGGGGATGTGGAGGCCGACTCGCCCGGAGCGGGAACTAATTCCCAAGTAAAATCGTGACGTTTAAATCCGTAAAAAAATATAAAAATAAAAGTTAAAATATTTTCGCGTAACATATATGAGGTCGATGGCTTTCGTATTATATAGTTTTCGTTCTGCCCGCCAGGTGAGGTATTGGGGCGAGTGTGAGGGGATGTGGAGGCCTACTCGCCTGGGGAGGAACTAATTCCCAAGTAAAATCGTGACGTTTAAATCCGTAAAAAAGTATAAAAATAAAAGTTAAAATATTCTCGCGTAACATATATGAGGTCGATAGCTTTCGTATTATATAGTTTTCGTTCTTCCCGAGAGGTGAGGTATTGGGGCGAGTGTGAGGGGATGTGGAGGCCGACTCGCCCGGAGCGGGAACTAATTCCCAAGTAAAATCGTGACGTTTAAATCCGTAAAAAAGTATAAAAATAAAAGTTAAAATATTTTCGCGTAACATACATGAGGTCGATGGCTTTCGTATTATATAGTTTTCGTTCTTCCCGCCAGGTGAGGTATTGGGGCGAGTGTGAGGGGATGTGGAGGCCGACTCGCCCGGAGCGGGAACTAATTCCCAAGTAAAATCGTGACTTTTAACTCCGTAAAAAAGTATAAAAATAAAAGTTAAAATATTTTCGCGTAACATATATGAGGTCGATGGGTTTCGTATTATATAGTTTACGTTCTTCCCGCCAGGTGAGGTATTGGGGCGAGTGTGAGGGGATGTGGGGGCCGACTCGCCCGGAGCGGGAACTAATTCCCAAGTAAAATCGTGACGTTTAAATCCGTAAAAAAATATAAAAATAAAAGTTAAGATATTTTCCGTAACATATATAAGGTCGATGGCTTTCGTATTATATGGTTTTCGTTCTTCCCGCCAGGTGAGGTATTGGGGCGAGTGTGAGGGGATGTGGCGGCCGACTCGCCCGGAGCGGGAACTAATTCCCAAGTAAAATCGTGAGATTTAAATCCGTAAAAAAGTATAAAAATAAAAATTAAAATATTTTCGCGTAACATATATGAGGTCGATGGCTTTCGTATTATATAGTTTTCGTTCTTCCCGCCAGGTGAGGTATTGGGGCGAGTGTGAGGGGATGTGGAGGCCGAGTCGCACGGAGCGGGAACTAATTCCCAAGTAAAATCGTGACGTTTTAATCCGTAAAAAACTATAAAAATAAAAGTTAAAATATTTTCGCGTAACATATATGAGGTCAATGGCTTTCGTATTATATAGTTTTCGTTCTGCCCGCCAGGTGAGGTATTGGGGCGAGTGTGAGGGGATGTGGAGGCCGACTCGCCCGGGGAGGAACTAATTCCCAAGTAAAATCGTGACGTTTAAATCCGTAAAAAAGTATAAAAATAAAAGTTAAAATATTTTCGCGTAACATATATGAGGTCGATAGCTTTCGTATTATATAGTTTTCGTTCTTCCCGCCAGGTGAGGTATTGGGGCGAGTGTGAGGGGATGTTGAGTCCAACTCGCCCGGAGCGGGAACTAATTCCCAAGTAAAATCGTGACGTTTAAATCCGTAAAAAAGTATAAAAATAAAAGTTAAAATATTTTCGCGTAACATATATGAGGTCGATGGCTTTCGTATTATATAGTTTTCGTTCTTCCTGCCAGGTGAGGTATTGGGGCGAGTGTGAGGGGATGTGGAGGCCGACTCGCCCGGAGCGGGAAATAATTCCCAAGTAAAATCGTGACTTTCAACTCCGTAAAAAAGTATAAAAATAAAAGTTAAAATATTTTCGCGTAACATATATGAGGTCGATGGGTTTCGTATTATATAGTTTTCGTTCTTCCCGCCAGGTGAGGTATTGGGGCGAGTGTGAGGGGATGTGGGGGCCGACTCGCCCGGAGCGGGAACTAATTCCCAAGTAAAATCGTGACGTTTAAATCCGTAAAAAAATATAAAAATAAAAGTTAAAATATTTTCGCGTAACATATATGAGGTCGATGGCTTTCGTATTATATGGTTTTCGTTCTTCCCGCCAGGTGAGGTATTGGGGCGAGTGTGAGAGGATGTGGCGGCCGACTCGCCCGGAGCGGGAACTAATTCCCAAGTAAGATCGTGACGTTTAAATCCGTAAAAAAGTAAAAAAGAATAAAAGGTAAAATATTATCGCCTAACATATATGTGGGACGATGACTTTTGTTTTATATACTCTTCTTACTTCCCGGCAGCTGTGGAATGGGGGGAGTGTGAGGAGATATGGAGGCCGACTCGCTCGGAGCGGGAAGTAATTCCCAAGTAAAATCGTGACGTTTAAATCCGTAAAAAAGTATAAAAATAAAAGTTAAAATATTTTCGCGTAACATATATGAGGTCGATGGCTTTCGTATTATATAGTTTTCGTTCTTCCCGCCAGGTGAGGTATTGGGGCGAGTGTGAGGGGATGTGGAGGCCGACTCGCCCGGAGCGGGAACTAATTCGCAAGTAAAACCGTGAGGTTTAAATCCGTAAAAAAGTATAAAAATAAAAATTAAAATATTTTCGCGTAACATATATGAGGTCGATGGCTTTCGTATTATATAGTTTTCGTTCTTCCCGCCAGGTGAGGTATTGGGGCGAGTGTGAGGGGATGTGGAGGCCGAGTCGCCCGGAGCGGGAACTAATTCCCAAGTAAAATCGTGAGGTTTTAATCCGTAAAAAACTATAAAAACAAAAGTTAAAATATTTTCGCGTAACATATATGAGGTCGATGGCTTTCGTATTATATAGTTTTCGTTCTGCCCGCCAGGTGAGGTATTGGGGCGAGTGTGAGGGGATGTGGAGGCCTACTCGCCCGGGGAGGAACTAATTCCCAAGTAAAATCGTGACGTTTAAATCCGTAAAAAAGTATAAAAATAAAAGTTAAAATATTCTCGCGTAACATATATGAGGTCGATAGCTTTCGTATTATATAGTTTTCGTTCTTCCCGAGAGGTGAGGTATTGGGGCGAGTGTGAGGGGATGTGGAGGCCGACTCGCCCGGAGCGGGAACTAATTCCCAAGTAAAATCGTGACGTTCAAATCCGTAAAAAAGTATAAAAATAAAAGTTAAAATATTTTCGCGTAACATACATGAGGTCGATGGGTTTCGTGTTATATAGTTTACGTTCTTCCCGCCAGGTGAGGTATTGGGGCGAGTGTGAGGGGATGTGGGGGCCGACTCGCCCGGAGCGGGAACTAATTCCCAAGTAAAATCGTGACGTTTAAATCCGTAAAAAAATATAAAAATAAAAGTTAAAATATTTTCGCGTAACATATATGAGGTCGATGGCTTTCGTATTATATGGTTTTCGTTCTTCCCGCCAGGTAAGGTATTGGGAAGAGTGTGAGGGGATGTGGCGGCCGACTCGCCCGGAGCGGGAACTAATTCCCATGTAAAATCGTGACGTTTAAATCCGTTAAAAAGTAAAAAAGAATAAACGTAAAATATTATCGCCTAACATATATGTGGGACGATGACTTTTGTTTTATATACTCTTCTTACTTCCCGGCAGGTGTGGAATGGGGGGAGTGTGAGGGGATATGGAGGCCGACTCGCCCGGAGCGGGAAGTAATTCCCAAGTAAAATCGTGACGTTTAAATCCGTAAAAAAGTATAAAAATAAAAGTTAAAATATTTTCGCGTAACATATATGAGGTCGATGGCTTTCGTATTATATAGTTTTCTTTCTTCCCGCCAGGTGAGGTATTGGGGCGAGTGTGAGGGGATGTGGAGGCCGACTCGCCCGGAGCGGGAACTAATTCCCAAGTAAAATCGTGACGTTTAAATCCGTAAAAAAGAATAAAAATAAAAGTTAAAATATTTTCGCGTAACATATATGAGGTCGATTGGTTTCGTATTATATAGTTTTCGTTCTTCCCGCCAGGTGAGGTATTGGGGCTAGTGTGAGGGGATGTGGAGGCCGACTCGCCCGGAGCGGGAACTAATTCCCAAGTAAAATCGTGACGTTTAAATCCGTAAAAAAATATAAAAATAAAAGTTAAAATATTTTCGCGTAACATATATGAGGTCGATGGCTTTCGTATTATAAGGTTTTCGTTCTTCCCGCCAGGTGAGGTATTGGGGCGAGTGTGAGGGGATGTGGCGGCCGACTCGCCCGGAGCGGGAACTAATTCCCAAGTAAAATCGTGACGTTTAAATCCGTAAAAAAGAATAAAAATAAAAAAAAATATTTTCGCGTAACATATATGAGGTCGACGTCTTTCGTATTATATAGTTTTCGTTCTTCCCGCCAGGTGAGGTATTGGGGCGAGTGTGAGGGGATGTGCAGGCCGACTCGCCCGGAGCGGGAACTAATTCCCAAGTAAAATCCTGACGTTTAAATCCGTAAAAAAGTATAAAAATAAAAGTTAAAATATTTTCGTGTAACATATATGAGGTCGATGGCTTTCGTATTATATAGTTTTCGTTCTTCCCGCCAGGTGAGGTATTGGGGCGAGTGTGAGGGGATGTGGAGGCCGAGTCGCCCGGAGCGGGAACTAATTCCCAAGTAAAATCGTGACGTTTTAATCCGTAAAAAACTATAAAAATAAAAGTTAAAATATTTTCGCGTAACATATATGAGGTCGATGGCTTTCGTATTATATAGTTTTCGTTCTGCCCGCCAGGTGAGGTATTGGGGCGAGTGTGAGGGGATGTGGAGGCCGACTTGCCCGGGGAGGAACTAATTCCCAAGTAAAATCGTGACGTTTAAATCCGTAAAAAAGTATAAAAATAAAAGTTAAAATATTTTCGCGTAACATATATGAGGTCGATAGCTTCCGTATTATATAGTTTTCGTTCTTCCCGATAGGTGAGGTATTGGGGCGAGTGTGAGGGGATGTGGAGGCCGATTCGCCCGGAGCGGGAACTAATTCCCAAGTAAAATCGTGACGTTTAAATCCGTAAAAAAGTATAAAAATAAAAGTTAAAATATTTTCGCGTAACATATATGAGGTCGATGGCTTTCGTATTATATAGTTTTCGTTCTTCCCGCCAGGTGAGGTATTGGGGCGAGTGTGAGGGGATGTGGAGGCCGACTCGCCCGGAGCGGGAACTAATTCCCAAGTAAAATCGTGACTTTTAACCGTAAAAAGTATAAAAATAAAAGTTAAAATATTTTCGCGTAACATATATGAGGTCGATGGGTTTCGTATTATATAGTTTTCGTTCTTCCCGCCAGGTTATGTATTGGGGCGAGTGTGAGTTGATGTTGGGACCGACTCGCCCGGAGAGGGAACTAATTCCCAAGTAAAATCGTGACGTTTAAATCCGTAAAAAAATATAAAAATAAAAGTTAAAATATTTTCGCGTAACATATATGAGGTCGATGGCTTTCGTATTATATGGTT